>NC_059073.1:65387-233601 GCF_020497125.1 Mauremys mutica | reverse complement strand
CTAGTTTAATCCCATTTTGTGGCTTGGTCTTTCTAAATTTGTCCCTACACACTTCTGTTGCTTTTTTATATTCATCCTTTGTAATCTGACCTAATTTCCACTTGTCTGACTGAATTTCAAATCATTGCAGAGCTCCTAGTTAAGCCAGCATGGCCTCTTACCAAACTTCCTGCTTTTTCTGCACATCAGTATAGTTTGCTCTTGTGCCCTTAGTAATGTCTCCTTGGTAAACTGCCCAAGTAGCTCCTGAACTCTTCTTTTTTCCCCTTAGACTTGCATCTGCCAGGATCTCTTACCGAAAAATCCAGAGTTTGCTAAAGTCCTGTGCCTTCTTCAAGTCTGGTGTCTTTATTCTGTTTTCTTTCCTTAGAATCATGAACTCTGTTATCATTGTCATGATCACTTTCCTCCCAAGCGGCCTTCTACCATTCAAGTCCTCAACAAATTTCCTCCCTGTTTATCAGAATCAAAATCCAGAATAGCCTCTCCCCTACTTGTTTTCTTCAACCTGCTGATAATAAAAAGCAGTCTCTAATACATTCCAAGAACTTGTTGGATAATCTGTGCCTTGCAGTATTATTTTCCCAACAGATTGTCTGGGTAGTTGAAGTCCTGCATCACCACCGACCAGAGGTCCTGTGTTTTGGATGATTTTGTTAGGTTGTTTAAGAAGAAATCCTCATCCACCTCTTCTTCTAGTGTTAAGTGGTCTATAAAAAGAACACTACCGAATGACATCACGGAGGGTGTTTTATTACATACCCGGGGGGGGGGGGGGGGGGGGGGGGGGGCGGCGTGGTGTGGGGGTCGATGGCCTAGGGAAGGTGGGGGCGGTGTGCGGTGGGGTTGTGGGGTTGGATCGGTGTTTGGTGGATGGGGGGGGGGTTGGGATATGGGTAGCTTGCGGGGGGGGGGGGGTTTTTGGTATGGAGTCACTGATTGTTGAACTTGGCAGGGGTTTTGGGAGTGGGAGCCACGTGGACGTTACATCCCTATACCCATATACTTTCAACAGGTCTGCTTCCCACTATTAACCGGATCTATCTGCTCCAACCTCAAGTGCAGGTGTATAACATCTTTCATATGTGAATGGCAACACCTCCTCCCTTTTTCCCCTGCCCTTTCCTTCTTGAACAAGCTGTACCCTTCTAAACCAATATTCCAGTCATGTGAATTATCCCAGCAAGTTTTTGTGATGCCAATTATGTTTATAATTGTGATAAGATCACTAGTATTTCTAGTTCTTCCTGTTTATTCCCCCTACTTCTTGCATTAGAACATAAGAACGGCCATACCGATATTTGTTAGATTTCCCATCCATGTTCCCTGTTGTCTCTTCTTTGTCCATGCTGTGATTTCCTATGTTCCCGCAAATTCCAACCCTTCACCCAGGTGTCCATGCTTTGGATTTAACTATGGAAATTTGTCTCTTGCCCCTGTCGAACCTAGTTTAAAGTCAGCTCCTATTCCTATTCTATTCCATATGGGTTTTTGTGCTGCACTCATTACTGTAGTATCTGATTGCCTTCCAGAAGTGCATTAAGCAAAATGACTAACATTGGTCACATGTTGTTTGTTCTTTCATTCTCTCCCTAGAGGGGGAAGTGTGTCTAGTGGTGTGTCTTGTAGTGATAAGTTGTTTTAAAATATACATGTTGCAATGTGTTTATATTGCAGAAGGCAAGGTCAAATACATGTGCCTTGCACTTGAAGTGGAAGGTGTTAAGGTTTGTGATGGTCCTTGTGATTGGGTTGCTATTCTCTTCTGCTGGGTAACAGGCATGTGAGCACCATCTGACGAATCATACTTGGCTGCCAGAACAAAATCATTCACACTTGTTCCATCCGAATAAAAGCAATGAGATATTCCTAAATAACTGCAGATATATATTAAGCAGCACGCATACCACGGACTATATCTACTGGTGCATGGCTGGTAGGAGCTGTGAGATAATGTTAACTTGAGTATGCAGAAAAACAGTTAGGTGAGCTCATATAGTTTCAGCAATATTGCTGTGGAAAACCAACATTATAGAGATTGAACTGTAAATAAGAGAGTTCATTCCTTCTGACTGTTGCTGCTGGATCATGATTGTGGGGGTGGGGGGAAGGAGGTTGTTGCTTCCTCACCCCTGTTGTCTCCAACAACAATAGGTGTTTGAAGGAAGGCTGCTAGAAACCTTCTCTCATCTCCAGCAGAAACAAAATTGCTAGGCTACTTTGTATCAGCCAACTCTGCCTTTCCTTACTGACATACGGAACATCTTTTCAGAGAGAGCTTTATTCATCATCCAGGGGGCTCTGAGTCTCATTTCTCATTACACTGAAGACATTAGTATTTGGGGTGATTTACCTGAAGACTTGTGTTCCTTTTTCAATTTAAATCGTCTCCATGTCAGAAGTGTTTATGATGATATTTTAAAAAAATATTTTTGGTGGACTCCTGTTTTTCAGACTAAACATCAGAGGAGAGGTCCTTAGAGAACTCACCTTACTTATTTGCACACAAAGCACAAATAAGTGAAAAAATTTATTTTAATAATCCAAGTTAATAGCAATATGGTAAAGTAATTTGGGTTTAACAATATGAGGGGAGGGGTGTCGGATTCTTACACTCGCTAGTTTTATGCTGCTGTAACTCCACTGACTGCAGTAGAACTAGGTCTGACTTACACCTGAGAGCAGAACCGGTGCTAGGATTTTAACCTGACAATATCCCCTTCAAATTATGATAAAATATACCTTTGGGGCTAAAACCTGCTTGCCTTGCTAACATGCAACTCTGACTGATGTCAAGCAAGACAAGCAGCATTTGTCCCCGTTTTTGTGTAGTACCATTATTAATTCATTCCCTGTGGTTCTCTCCATTGTTTTATTCACTCCTTGTATTGGAGTGCTTAATACATGCCTGCTCTCTTTGGCATTGTAGCACAAACTGCCCTTTCCCTGCTTGCTTTGCCCGCAAAGAAATACTGGCAGCATTTTTTTTTTCCCTGTGTGTTCCTTAACCTTCGTTTAATGTGCACAAAACGGAGTTATTTGGCTGTAACTAGGCAAGGAAAAATGATTTTCTATAGGTACTCAGTGGCTTCCACATGACAGTTGGGTTTCATAGTAACTGCTCCTTTTTTTTTGGCTTCTACATTTGTTTTACATTGGCATCTGGACTCCACGTATGTAATCCAGTCACTGATGTGTTTGATTCTGTTCCATTACACCATCATAACTACAGGGTAATCCCACTGGATTTATACTGATATAAAACAAGCAAAATTTGGTCCATTGGGGCTGTAGGAGTGTAATTGAGAGAGCAAGATGTGGCATCTGATTGGATTGGATTTTCATCTTAATTTGTTTTGGTTTCTTTAAATACATTTGTATAAATTGGCCAAATTCTTTTGTTTGTTAGTTTATTATCTTTCATATAATCAAGCTTTTTTAGATATAATTGAATAATGATTTCTACGTATATCTTAAATGAGGCTGTACTGATCATGGATTGATCTTTGTCAGTTACAGAATCTGTAAAGTGCTTTTTAAAATGGAAAAAAAAATCTACTCCAAGTGCCAGTGTTAGTACCTTAGGTAGGTAAAATGGATAGACTAATGCTAATAAAGAACAAAACCTAAAAACCATGCCAAGAACTACTAATTTGGGCTCAAAGTCCACCCATCATTGAATCCACACAAGGACTACTGACGTAGGCGCAGAATGGTGACTTTAATAGTGTTGCACTGTAAAACAAACAGGGCAGAATTTGTTCCAGTATGTATAGTGAACCCATGTTTGAGGGCCAAACTAATGAATGGTACTTGAAGGAATTACCTGACTCACCCCACAAACAAGCACTATTACAATTGGATGCATTATATGGAATTTCAACTTCAGCTGACTAGACAACAGGGACGGATGGGTTGGATCTACTGTCACAAATTCTATATGCCAGAAAAAAGTCTGTTCTATAACAGGTTGCAAAGGCTGACATTACTGATGATCCTAGTGAATAAACAGTTGGTGCAGGTAATGTTCTTTACTGATCAAAAGTATCAAGCAATAGACAGAAGAGTTAATTATGGAAACAACTGGCCAATCAGCTCTGATGTAGGCACAATTCCAATGGAAGTCTGCATCCATGGTGATGTTACACAGTAACTGTAAATTACATACCAAGCATTAAGTGGTAAAGTAGTGCAACTTTCACAGATTCAGTGGCTGTATAAAACAAAGGTGTCATTTGCATAGGGAGGGAATAGAAGGGAAGATGTTGACAGGAAGAGCAAAACTAACAAGAAGCCGATTTAAGATAAAGTGGTCCTTGGGAGAGCAGCTTTGTTCTTCCTGCCTGTTGGTGATAGTTCTGCTCTCTAACCCCCTCATTCATGGGTGTCAATGGCAGTGTACTGATATGGGGTTACGGTGACCACAGTTGTTTGAGTGTGAGAAAGTAATCAGATGCAGAATAGCCAAGCTACCTACTGTAGTGCTCTGGCAACAGAAATTTATTAGTCCTCTTCCATCCAGAATAAACAAACTGCATTCGTACTCAGTATACATTTCAGCAATGTGTAAGTAAGATAAAGTAGAGAAATTAAATAGGCTCATCACTGAACAGAGCATAAAATATTTTCAAGGCCTTTCAGTCAGTAAAGTGATAAAGACTCTGAATGGCTACTCTGTAAAAAGTAAATGATGAGAGATTAATTAAAAAGCATCAACCATTTAATATGGTAATTCTGTTTCACTGGGTGAATCAATGATACGTTACTTATTACTTTGTTGTTAAAGGCACATTGTCAGGTGTGTTAGGAGAACATATTATACTTAACTCTTATACAGTGCTTTTCATTAGTAGATCTACAAGCACTTCACAATCTTCAATGAGTTTATCCTCGCCATACCCCTGTGAAGTAGGGAAGAATTATTGCTGTTTTACAGAGGGGAAACTGAGGCACAGAGAGGCAAAGTGACTTACCCAAGGTCACACAGAAAGTCGGTGATAGAACTGGGAACTGAACCCAAGTCCTAGGCTAGTGCCATAACCACTGGATCAGGCTTCCTTTATAACATACCCTATAGCTATTTATTCTTGTACCAAATATGAATATTACAACAAAGTATTTGTTTTGATCTTTCCAACACTTAACAAAATTTGTCCATTTCAAAAGCACCTACATAAAAACACACTAGAGCTGGGTGTTGTTTACTTCCATAGCACCTATATGTTGGTTTATTCATCTTTAGGCTACAGGATAAGTGCCTAGGAAACTTTATCTATGATGTGTAACCATACAGGTAAACACTGAATTCTAATAATGTACATGCATGGTGGGGAGGAGTTCAGGTTGTGTGTTCAAATTTAACTTTTTCACGTCTTGGCTTCTGAGAATTTAAATCAATAACCTGAATGTTACATTAGAGGAGTTTTTGGGTTTTAGTACAGATATATAAACATTAGGATTTGTCTTTAAAATCCCACTGGTGGTTATTAGTCACATGGACGACTTTATTTTAACCATTAAATCCTGAAACATGTAGGAGGCAGTAGTGTAATAATGACCTCAGCACTAAGGTGCATACCTGACCTCCCAGACATCTGCCAACAAGCCCTGTTAGCATGCAGACCTCAGCCAAAGTCTTACAAAATGTCATAGAGGTGACATCAGGAGAATATTAAAGAAATCCAAGTGTCCTATGGAAATTAGTTTGAAATCTTGTAGAACTGTACAGAAAATGATCTCCATCTCCTTTCTCCAGGTTTTCTGAACCATCTATAGAATTCTGTAGTAGGGATATAATTCTCTATCAAATTCTGAGGGATGGTTAAAAAAAAACACTATACAAAAGTTATTTTCTATTAAATTCTATAGGTCTTTTCCATAAAGGCCTTTCCTTCACCCCAGTTCTGCTCTTGGGGCAAACAGGAGGGAGTTAGTTAAGAAAAGACAAAATCAATTCCTCCCACTCCCCCACCAAAATTCATTATCAGACTTGCACTTAAATTTTCTGTGTTTCAGTAACACAAGTGCATTGGTGTAAGATATTTTGGCCCTTTGGTCTATCTGCCTTTGTATTTTCTTCTACTTACATATGGCACGTGGACAGATAATCTTGTGAACACGATTTAGTTCTTGCTGTGGTAATTACAGTCAGACCTAGTAAATCCAAATCAGCTAACTATTTGTAAGGCAGATTTAAAAAAACGACCCCCCTCAGGTTAAGAAGCCAATAGTACACTTTGTACATGCTACAAGATTAGTTACTACCAGGGGTTCTGGAACAATTTTGTATAGTGGGGTTGCTAAGAGCCATTGAACCAACTGCAAACCCTGTATATAATGGAATCCATTTCAAGCCGGGGGTGTGGCAGCACCCCCAGTTCTAGCACCTATGGTTACTACTAGAATTTTTGAGATAGAAACTTGTGGATAAACCAGGCATGAATTAATCGGATCTCACCGCATTCATTATTATTGAATTGCAAGGTATTTATCTGAATAACTTTCCCTTGCATAAATTAAGGCTGCATGAATTTATAACACTATTTTCTCACATTCTGTCATTAAAACATTCACTGTGACTCAAACCTCCCTTACTGCAATTTAAGCCCATTGCTACTTATCCTATCCTCAGAGGTTAATGAGAACAATTTACCTCCCTTCTCCTTGTAACAACCTTTTAGGTACTTGAAAACTGTTACCATGTCCCCTCTCAATCTTCTCCAGACTAAACAAAACCCAATTCTTTCAAATCTTTCTTCATAGGTAATGTTTTATAGACCTTTAATAATTTTTATTGCTCTTCTTTGGACTTTCTCCAATTTGTCCACATCTTTCCTAAAATGTGGCACCCAGAACTGGACATAATATTCCAGTTGAAGCCTAATCAGCATGGAGTAGAGCGGAAGGATTGGTATAGCTACAACCCCCAGATCCCCTTCTGCAGTACTCCTTCCTAGGCAGTCATTTCCCATTTTGTATGTGTGCAACTGACTGTTCCTTCCTAAATGGAGTACTTTGTATTTGTCCTTATTGAATTTCATCCTATGAAAGGTGGAGACCATTTCTCCAGATCATTTTTGAATTTTAATCTTATCCTCCAAAGCACTTGCAACCCCTCCCAGCTTGGTATTGTCTGCAAACTTTATGTGTTCTCTCTATGCCATTATCTAAATCATTGATGAAGATATTGAATAGAAACAGACACAGGACCAATCCTTGCAGGACCCCACTCATTATGCCCTTCCAGATTGACTGTGAACCACTGATAACCACTCTCTGGGAATGGTTTTCTAACCAGTTATGCACCCACCATATAGTAGCTCCATCGAGGTTGTATTTCCCTAGTTTATGAAAAGGTCATGGGAGACAGTATCAAAAGCTTTACTAAAACCAAGCTATATCACTTCTGCTGCTTGCTCCCTAGCCACAAGGCTTGTTGCCCTGTCAAAGAAAGCTATCAGGTTGGTTTGATGCGATTTGACTGTTATTTAATTTAATAAGATAAGGTGATAAGTATTACTTATACCTTATTATGCTTAATTATTTGCTCCATTATCTTTCCAGGTAATGAAGTTAAAACGGCCTCTGCAGTGTGTACAGGAGAGATTAGGGTTACACTTTTCTCTGAGCAAAGCTTGTACTCCACCATGTCTTCCAGAGAAGTTTGCAGCTCCATCAAATGCACAAGCAGCCATCTGTTTGGGCTCCAGTTTACAAACATTAGACTCTTCTAAGATGTAGGTTGTCACAGATGCAGCTAATAACCTGAACATCTAGAAATGCATCTATTGGTCTGACATCAAGATAATATACACGATGAGTTAATACTTGATGCCAATTTGCATGGGCGCATTTATCAGCCATGTAGGCAAATTTTTTTTACTGTAGTGAGAGAGAGTTCTTCACTTTTTCAGTTGCTGTGTCTTTCATTGTTGCAGTGCATGCTTCTAGCCAGTCAGTTGAGTTTCTTGCAGAAAGATAGTGAGCATTTGCTGGTCTTATTCGGAACCAGCATCCAACTTCAGGGTTAACAAGTGACAATGCATTTTAACATTGGCCTCCGGTTTGTAGTATGTGGTATCTCTTGCTTAAATAGAAAGTAAGATGCGAGAGCCATGTTTGTTCACGTAAACTGTGTTGTGTTCCCAGCATTCTTAACAGCCTCATAAAGTACTTCTTAAAATTGGCTTTGAGAGTGAGTAGCTTATAAGGCTTTCTCCACATCAATGGGGACCAGAGGCTTGGTGTTTTGCAGACTTTTCATCTAGTCTGTCACCATTGGCTTTGCCAATTGGTCTGGCAAACCAAACTCCCCAATTTTACCAGTTGTAGCAGTGGAAAGCTTTCCTTCTTCGTAAGCTTTTTTGCAAGAGGTGCATTAGTAGCCATCTTTTCTAATTTCAATAAATGGGAAAAATTTGACCGACAAACTTCAGGAACTGCCTTCAAGTTGTAGAGACACTGTTTATTCAGTAGGTAGTTGTATTTGTGTTTTGGGCTGTTTGGATATAGATACAACACTTGAATCTGCAGATGACATGTTGGTATAGTCTTGGTATGTTCTTCATCTTGGTTGGTTTGATCACTGGGAAGGTGATGGGGGAATTCAGGTGGGGTGTAGGGAAATCCCTGCTTTTGCTCCAGATGTTGAAACAAAACACACCTATGGCTATTTGCTAACTTCCTTGTTTCCATTAGATTCACTGAAAGTGAGTTCATCCCCTTGATTAGCCTGAATGGAGAGACTTAAATAATGTCTGTCCTGACTGAACCGAACCAGCATGATGTTTTCTCAAAGCTAAAGTGTAGGCTAATCCTAGCACCGTGTCATAAACACCCTGATCAAATTCTGTTGCAAATCCAAAAGCTGCTCTAGTTGACAGAGGTTTTGCAGTTTTCTATTTAATGGCGTCTTTTGGAGAAGGTTAAATTTGACGACTCTCCTAGGTGCTTTGGCTAAACTACTATTTCCCTCTGAAAATCAGATTACTAGAAACAGATACGGTGTTACCAGCAGGCTGAGCTGACCTCAGAAGCTCCAGCTACTGTAGTTAATCTGAATGTTTGAGTGTCTGATGAGTACATATTGTGAACAGTAGGATAGCAGAAATTAGATGGCTGACTCTGTCAGTCAAGGTCAACTTACTATATGCACTAAAGGACTATAGTGCTTCCAATGCTTTAAAAGGCTGGGAGATAAAATGCAGAAGCATTCACAATACTACATGTATTGCGTTGGTTCCAGGGAACTGTCAGTTTCAATTTGTTCCTTCTACTGAAAAGCAGAAAGATGCCTGCATGTTTTGTGGCTAATTTATCATTTCTTTTGTGTTTACACAAAATTAGAGAATACAAGAACAAAAAAAAAAGGCAATTAAAAAAATTAGCTCTTTTTTTTTTTTGGTTATTGTTGCTCATGCTCAAAGAATTCACATCCTAAGGAGGGCATTAGCCCCAGAGCTTGTGTAAAAAAGACCAAGGCAAGCATCTGTAATTGTTGGTAGCAGACTGCAGTACCAAAAGCAATTCATGAAGAGTTTGGGTTGCCTGCTTTTTTCCATAACTTCCTGTTACACAGTCTGTGCTGATAGTTGCTTTTTAAACAATGCCAGAGTGCAGCAAGATCTTGGTTGTGTTTCTGCTACTCCTTAATTAATCTGGCATCGGGCGTGAGTGGGCTTGTGCATTGTTAAGAACCGCCCCTCACTTCAGTATCAAAGGGTTTAAAAAGCTGCAATTTGTATCACTCTCAGGTCTCTGAACCTAAATCCCATGGAAACTGCCTTGGGGGCCCAATTTTGCTCCCACTGCACTGTCATAGACTTCAATAGGAGCAGGGGCTGGTCCTTCACCACACATATTTCCAAGATACTGATTATTACTATGTACAGATGGTGGCGTGTGTTTTTCTTTGCAGTGAGTGCTTGTTTTATTGATGGTGAGCAGCAGTTTATACCAAAGTGGACCTGACTTACCCTGCTGCCATAAGGAAATGGAAATTGCAGCCCCCGCCCACATTCCTGCTGTAGTGAGAGCTGCTGCACCATTCACCCCCAAGGGAAGATATGTGGTGTTTGCATTGCTGCCCTCTATCTTCTCATGCAAGCTCTACCAGGAAAGGAGACTATAGTATGATGGGGATTGGACTGGAGAGTCAGTTTCAGGATAGGCTAATTTGGTGTGAGACCTGAAAAATCAGGAATGGAAACTGGTCACCAGGCTGCCACCAGACAAGCTCAGGCCCCTCTGCTCAGTAAAGATTCCCAGCTGCATCACTTATTGTTAATGAAACAGGCTAAGGGCTCAATAGGTGTGCTGCTGACAGCGTCTCAGTGTATCATCTGCTGAGTGCTCTAGCCACATTCCCCCAACCAGCACCCTTCACTGCAGGGAGAGCACTGGCCAGCCACTGGTCCTGCAGCACTGCAGGGCCTGAGAGAGCTTTTCACCACCACCATCCACTCACCCACCTTCCAAAGGGATTTACAGCTGTGGATGGGCTTTCAGTCTGGGATTTACACCTCTGGCAGGAGGTTATGTTCTGCTTTCAGTTCACACCAATGTAAATCTGAGGTCAGTCCACTGCCATCAGTGGGGTTTCTTCCCAGTGTAAATCCAGAGTATTTGGTCTTTCATCAAAAGACCTTTTTAACTCATTGTGGCCTGATTCTCCTTGCTGACTTCCACTGGTGCAAATCGGGAATAACTCTGTTGAAGTCACTGGTACTATATTTGTGCAAAACTGGCATGAGCAAGAGGCAAATCTGTCCCTTTGCTTCATTATAATATTCAGATTCTCTAACCAATAAAATTTCCTTTAAAGAGATAATGAGAAGGGTGATGAGAAGTGAAGCAGAGTGAATCTCACAGAGAAACCAAGCTCCTGCTAAAAGGGAAAACACACAGAATTCTTAGCATTTCACTAATAGAATCATCCAGTAACCATATAACTTGAGGTTGACATGACGACAGCCTGTATAACACTACTGCACATCCCCATCTACATCTATGAACCAGCTGTGTGTGCATGCTTCTAGGGCATTGCTACATTCAGTTCCTTCATTGTCCATTTTCAGCTGGTATTCTTTGCCGCTTGGATGACCACAAACACAAGCTGCCTGTCTCTCTCTCAGCCAGCAGCTTTGGCAGACGAAAATTACCCTAGTAAACGAGTTATTCCTGAGTGTACAGTGTTGCTAGCCACTGCTGCACATAAAGCATAAAGCCAGATCAGGCATCCCTCTTTTTTTGGAAGAAGTGGTGCGCATATAAATACTTGCTTTACTTTTATCCCTACTCCTTCCTACTTAGAAGGCAAGAAGGCAGTTGTGGCCTATTTCTAAGTCAATATGTATTGTGAAAATTATCTATCCTCTTGCTCAGGTTTATATGCAGGGCAAAAGGCTGCTATTTAAGTTTCATGAACACAGTGCTAGCAGTTCCACTCAGCATAATAGAATAAGAATCTATCAGCATATGATCAAGGCCAGGCTTTGCACAGCTGGTACTTTGAGCATTTGCAGATGAATGAAATGGTCACACACTTTGACACAAAAAGCAGTAACAGCAGCAAACCATTTTACTTGCATATGCTGGGATGGTCACCCACAGGCTCCTTGAAGAGTCTTTTTCCTTTGAATATCCTAAAGTGCTTAACAAATATTAATTCAGTTTCATAGCATCCCTTGTATTCTCATTTTACAGAAGTGTAAACTGTGACACAGAAAATTTCAGAGGAAGCCTTTGGTGGAATCAGCAGTGGAACCCAAGAGCCCTGAATCTCAGTCTACTGCTCCAAACACCAGAAAACACTGTCAAGAAAATGTTGCTTGGATACAAAAAGGTAATTCAGTGTCAAGTTACAATTTTTATATATCTTAAACAATATATGGCTTTTCAAAGACTTAAAATCCAGGTTGTCAAAGTTAATATGTAGTGACAATAGGGTGACCAGATGTCCTGATTTTATAGGGACAGTCCCGATTTTTGGGTCATTTTCTTATATAGGCTCCTATTACACCACCCACACCCACACCCACACCCACCCTCTGTCCTGATTTTTCACATTTGCTATCTGGTCACTCTAAGTGACAAGTATCCTAGGCAGCGCCCCACCTTTTCAGGCTGCAGGGATTTTGAATTTACAGAACAAATTGTGGTATGTTTGGTGTATTTTAGAGCAACAGTGTATCATTTATTTAACCGTAACCCATCAGTATTGAGTTATTATCAAAAGACAATTTGCCATATTTTCCTATTTATTTAAAGCAGAACTCCCCATTGATTTCAGTAGGAGCCCTGTTTGAATATGGACAGGACAATGTGGACCACAGTAGCCTTGTGCAGCATATTCTGCCTTTTGTGAAGAACCACTTTAAAGTAATTTCTCAGCTATGACTGGCAGCTATTACAGTAGAGTTTTTTCCAGGGGAAACAACTTCCTCATCCCCTAATGCCACCCTCATTGGACACACCCCTGCCTTTTGTTTATTCAAAGAGAGAGATCTGTTCTTGAATACTAATCAGCTGTTGGAGAATACTGATGATAATGCTTCCAATTTGGGAGTGTTTCCTGCAGTCTCCTGCTGTGTGACAGCAGCTAAAACACAGTAATTAAGATCAGCATGGCAAAATGCAGAGTCGGATTAAATAATGCAAAACTGATGCTTGAAAATGTGCAGCTTTGCCAAATACCTTTATATTTAACCTTCAAAATGGCAAAACAAATAAACAAAAACAAACACCATCTTCCAGAAAGCTGCCAAACAGCCTTTTAAAAAGTTTAAAGATCAGATAGGATAGGAAGACAGGATTAGAATGACCTTTTGTGACCAGACAAGATGGGTGAGGTAATATCTTTTATTGGACCAACTTCTGTTGGTGAGAGAGACAAGCTTTTGAGTGTACACAGAGCATGTAAAGGTAAAGTGTGGTGCAACGCAAAAGTGCAGTATATTTGCACCAGTTTGGCTTGGGCACTGCCCCAAGGCTAAAGGGGGAAGAGTTTAAGAGAGTCAGTCCTTTCTCAAACTGATAATACCATAAAAGCTTGCTGGAATAGAAAAACAAAATCAAAAGGAATTCTGAGATGTCTTCTGAATAGAAACAAGCTTCTATGCAGTGATAAAAATGATTAACACACTTTTCCTGGCACAGCTAGTCAGATCCTTAAAGAATGCACACAAACAAAAGGGTTTTTTTCAAATGTACAGATTACAACTACACAAAAGATTGTTTCAAGCTCTCTCTCCCTAAAATCCCACACCAGTGCACTAGGACCTTCATAGACGATAGGCTTGGTACAGCAACTGCTTTTGTGACAACAGCCTTAAAAAAAGAAAAGAAAATAAAAAAAGAAAATCCTATAGCTACTAGCTTGGTTACTTGCAATCTCTTACCATTTAAATTTTTTATTTTTCATTTATAATATTTTTCCTTTCCATTTAGTTCCCCAGTATCTTATCTGCTCATTAGGGCAAACTGGCTGGCAGTGGTGGCCTAGGTAGAAATACCAGGGACAACTTTTCCAAACTCGGTGGATTGTTTCACACTATTGACCTGTGACTGCTGAGCCATGGAGACACAACATACAAATTCACTCTTATAGTATATACTTTCTATATCATTCTTCCCTACTCTTGAGCACTTTTCTTGATGTGGCATATTCATACTTTAGAATCACCACTTTTTACGGACATTGTGAAAACAATCACAGATTCTGTGATACTCAATTCATTTTACAACTTTGAGCTCCACACATAAATTCCATGCTGTACTGGAGTATCACACTAATCTCACACATCTATTTTAATAGTAATAACAACATCCATCTTATCTGCATTTTAATATTGGCAGTTAGGAAAGCATTTGTTGAAACATAACCATAATTACTTCTAGAGCTTCTAACACACTGCAGACAGCTAATGCACAAAACTATAGCACCCAAACCAACACCATTCACAGTGACAATCAGAAGGATCCAGGTTTACACTTCTCATTAAAATCAGGGTGTGGGAGAAACCAAACCAAGTACCTACCTAAATATAGAGATTCACATTCATGGCAGGGCTGTTGAATGCACTGGCTTGTAACCCAAAGTTCCTCTTGTACAGTACAGCTTCATAACAAGTACACTAGGATCTGACTAGTTGGATGTATTCTGTTGTCTTCACAGGCAACCCTGGTTTAGTTGGTGTTTCAGATTAAAAAAAGGGGCTGGTGGTGGAGGGGAAGTAGTCACCAGCTTGTCTTCAGCCACTGTCTCTGAGCTGACTCACACTTCTCCGGAGAAGAAGCAGCAACTACACTATTTCCCCTGATAAAGTTACAGGAGGCGATGGAGAGGGAATGTGTGTACCGAGAGCGTGAGGAGGTGGGTGGACGGGAGCAGTGTCTGATTAGTGGCATATGTGCTGGGAGCAGAGGCTCATAGAAACAGCTGCTTGACAGATAGCTTTAACTAGCTATCGGAAGCGAGGGCTGTGCTTTTCTTTCTGCTTTCAGCTGATCACTCTGGCATCCTCCCCTACAAACATTTCTGTAATGCAGTTCCCCACCTCTCCAGGGAACTGGGTTTTGGTTTCTTACTTACATATTGATTATTTAAATATAAGTGACTTTTTTTTGCCTAAACTCATATAGCACAATCCTTTTTATGTAGCCTCTTTGTAAACTGCTCTTCAGCTAAAATAGTCTTTTAAACTATACAGGGATCTATTTTGATTAAAGGCTTTATAAAATAATGAGGTGGTTTTTGCTTGAATTTATTCATTTCTAATATGCTGTGTTTAAAAGGGCATGGTCAAAGTATATTTTATACTCTTAAAAATCTCTCTGTTTTCTTGAATGAACTCTAGCCATTGACATCTCTTTCCATTAGATGAGCACACAGTTGTTGTTGCAATAGGGTAATCATAAATGATGAGTCACTGACCTTATTTTTATAGAATAAACATAATAAAATCTGCCATACTGCAGCAGGTTACAGGTCAATCTAGTCCTGAGTCCTGGCCCACTCACTACTTGATGCCAAATGTGCAATGCTGCATATAGGTGACTCCTTTCTGATCCCTGTGACATTCATGTTATGGTCTTATGCATGAGATTTGACTGTCTTTATCTCAGCATGTGTAATTACAAATGTAATTTAAATCTAGCCATTGTATCTGCTTGATGACTTCCTGTGGCAATGAGTTCCACAGTCTGCTGCAGGAAGAACTATTTTTTTTATTTGGTATTATTTATATAGCATTTAATAATGCACTAGGTGCTATACAGAAAAAATAAGACTGGTCCATCCCCCGCCAAAAGCTTACAGTCCAAGAGCCTCAGACTACAGATACATATGACTGATCATAGCGTTTATTATCAAGAGTACTATTATCAAGAGTAGTTCATTGATGCCAAAGGCCCATTTGCAGTAGTGTGCATTATAGTTGGTAGCATCTGCAAGATCAAGTCCCCAGTTTAGACACACTAAAGTAAAGTGTAAAGACAACACTAGAAAGGTGAGTCTAAATGAAAAGAGGGAACCTTACATTTTATCCATTGAGCCTTCTTTCTTGCACTACCATAGGGCAGGATATAAAGAAAGGAATGACCAGGTTTCACGTCAAATTCTGGAATATTTCTTTCAAGTCAAATCTTCTTTCTTCTAGCGTAAATAATCCCAGTTATTGTGATCTCTCTTCATATGTCAACCCTGACAGATCTCTAAGCACATTTAGTACTGGTCTCTCACCTTTTTCATTTTTCCAGTGCAGCTTTTGGACACAATACTTTAGGTATCATTCAATATAAAGTCTGCACAGTATTTCCTGTATTAGTTTCTATCCCTTAACATTTTTAGCTGCTGTGCATTGGGCAGATTCCTTCAATAAGCTGTCTACAATGACTCCTAAATCTAAGCATGGAACATTTCTTTTGAGGAGTAGGGGGAACCCGCAAACAATTATGCGGATTTGGTTGACAAATACAATTTTGAAGGGTTAATCAAATTTGCGGCATGCAAGCACTGACACTGTCCCTTAATATCTACATCTTTATATGTTCTGATTAAGTGTGTCATGATGGATGAAACTCACCCTTTCAAATGTAAATCTTTTTCAGAGATGACACATGATCTTTCACAAAGAATGGTACTTTAGAAGTGAGTTTAAATAACAGCAAAGAATAAGCGGGTTTCAAAATTAGGACCTGCTATTACACCTTGTACAAATGAAAACATGAGAGTATATGTTCTAGAAAACACAGCTTGCTGAATCTGATTGCCCCTTGGTCTTAAATCCATTTCAAGTCATAGTACTGAAGATATTTTATTCACATTGTATATAGAAATTAAATAGGATGCTACAGCTTTGAAAAATAGTGGAAATGAGAGCAAATTTCTCAAGATTCAATTAAAGCAGAAATAGATGTTCTACATTTCAAACGAACTGAACTCTGGATGCAATTTAGAGAATTTGCTGCCTGAGAAAAGCAGCTGTGCTCTTCAGGCTGCAGAGTGTCGGGGAAGAGGAGAGGGAATATTTGTTAAAAGTTATAAATGTCCCTTCATCAGGGCCGGCTCCAGGCACCAGCCCAGCAAGCAGGTGCTTGGGGCGGCCAACGAGAGGGGCGGCACGTCCGGCTCTTCGGCGACAATTCGGCGGCAGGTCCCTCACTCCCTCTCGGAGCGAAGGAGCAGCCGCTGAAGACTGAAGCAGCTTCGGTAGAGCTGATCGCGATTGCGGCTTTTTTTTTTCTTTTCTGCTTGGGGCGGCAAAAACCCTGGAGCCAGCCCTGCCCTTCATGTATTCTTAATATGCTTCTGAGTCCATTTCAATCTTTTGAGGGGGTGGGTGACAGGCAGTGAATGTGGCGGCCTGGCTTATTTGTTAAAGGTTCTCAGTGCTAGGCTCTAGTTGCTAAATCTCACCTTGACCCTAACGCTCCTGAAATAGATATTTAGCAATTACTGCATATATCCAGTGTGTTGCAAACTTCCTCTGAGTCTTGCTATGTCCTCTTTCAGGAGGTTTTTAGAACTCAGTGTTACAGAAACTAATACTTCCTCAGTTCCAAACCTCCTTTCCTTTCCAATGAAATATTTCTTTATCCCATCTGTGGCATAAGCCAGGGAGATCTAATCTGTCCTTCTGGGACTTCTCAATATCATTTTGCAGTAGCAAATGCAGACAGATAATGACCTTGCTCCTAATGCTATAGCCTGCTGAAACCGCAAAGAGTCTCCATAGTTTTAACAAAGCTCTGGATAAAATCTTCTTTGCCCCACTGTCCTTCTGCATGTTCATTGACCCCGGCACTCCTGCTTTTGAAAGAATCAGTCATTTCACATGTCTGCTGTTTTGCTAATTCAGTGGAAAATGCCGGAGAACACTGCCTCCCTCCATAATTAGGCAGGCCTAAAAGCTGCCATTGTATTGTGATTGGGATAGTGCTATCATGCCTATAAATTATTCACTCTGCTGAAGTGTAATCTGCTGTTATGTTAAAAATAGGTCACCACTTATGTTCTAAGTACAAATCTCAAAGTGGCAGAAGCAAAACTGATTCTTGCTTACTGTACTAATCTAGAGTGACCTCTCCAAAGTATTCTGCATTAAAATTAACCTGAAGCAGCAATGCACGCATGTTTCCATTAATAATACACTCTTTCATAATACCTGGCAAATGCACAGTGATTTACAAACACTAATACTCAGAACAAGCCTGAGTGGTATTCACCCCCACTTTACAGTTGGGGAAACTGTGGTGCTGCCTGCTACATGGGTGCAAAGAGGTAACCCAGTACTGGGTGGTTTTATACATTGGCAGGAAGGCAGACAATGATTGTAGATAGTCCAGTCACTGATAATCAACAAACCAAACAGGTCTCACAGTTCCTCTGAAGATTTATCACCACCACATACTGACCAACTGGTGTAATGCCAAGCTGGAGGCAGGGAATCCAAGTGGGAAAAGTGAAACAAAGGACTTTGAAGGTATTAAACAGCTCAGCCCTGAAGCTAAGAGTGGGTTGGATGCTCTATCTCTCCACTCCCAGATTTTGGGGTGTCTGTGATAAGTTAGACCTGCCTAAATTGTTAGAGAAAAATCATGGAGCAGGTCCTCAGGGAAACCATTTTGATGCACTTGAAGGAGAAGAAGGTGATCAGGAACAGTCAACATGGATTCACCAAGGGGCAAGTCATGCCTGACCAACTTGATTGCCTTCTACGATGAGATAGCTGGCTCTGTGGATATGGGGAAAGCGGTGGACGTGATATATCTTGACTTTAGCAAAACTTTTGATACGGTCTCCCACAGTATTCTTGCCAGCAAGTTAAAAAAGTATGGATTGGATGAATGGACTATAAGGTGGAGAGAAAGCTGGCTAGATTGTCGGGCTCAATGGGTAGTGGTCAACGGCTCAATGTCTAGTTGGCAGCCGGTATCAAGCGGAGTGCCCCAGGGGTTGGTCCTGTGGCCAGTTTTGTTCAACATCTGTATTAATCATCTGAACGATGGGCTAGATTGCAACCTTAGCAAGTTCATGGATGACACTAAGCTGGGGGAGAGGTAGATATGCTGGGGGGTAGGGATAGGGTCCAGAGTGACGTAGACAAATTGGAGGATTGGGCCAAAGAAATCTAAAGAGGTTCAAAAAGGACAAGTGCAGAGTCCTGCACTTAGGACAGAAGAATCCCATGCACCACTACAGGCTGGGTACCGACTGGCTAAGCAGCAGTTCTTCAGAAAAGGACCTGGGGATTACAGTGGATGAGAAGCTGGATATGAGTCAGCAGTGTGCCCTTGTTGCCAAGAAGGCTAATGGCATATTGGGCTGCATTAGTAGGAGCATTGCCAGCAGATCGAGGGAAGTCATTATTCCCCTCTATTCAGTACTGATGAAGCCACATCTGGAGTATTGCGTCCAGTTTTGGGCCCCCCGCTACAGAAAGGCTGTGGACAAATTGGAGAGAGTCCAGCAGAGGGCAACGAAAATGATCAGGGGGCTGGGGCACATGACTTACAAGGAGAGGCTAAGGTTTGTTTAGTCTGCAGAAGAGAAGAGTGAGGGGGGATTTGATATCAGCCTTCAACTACCTGAAGGGGGTTCCAAAGAGGATGGAACTCAGTGTTTCTCAGTGGTGGTGGCTGACAGAACAAGGAACAATGGTCTCAAGTTGCAGTGGGGAAGGTTTAGGTTGGATATTAGGAAACACTATTTCACTAGGAGGATAGTGAAGCACTGGAATGGGTTACCTAGGGAGGTTGTGGAATCTCCATCCTTAGAGGTTTTTAAGGCCCAGCTTGACAAAGCCCTGGCTGGGATGATTCAGTTGGTGTTGGTCCTGCTTTGAGCAGCGGGTTGGACTAGATGACCTCCTGAGGTCTCTTCCAAGCCTAATCTTCTATGATTCTATGATAAGACAATCTGCATAGAGGCCTTTTTTGTTGTTTTAACACTTTTCCTCCCTGCTTGCTATGTGCCCGTAGATAAAAGAGTAATACTTTGCTTTGAAGAGGCTGTCTCCCAAAGTCACTGCATTTTCATACTGATCATAGGGTCCTGAAAGGAAGTCTCTGACCAAAGCCAAAGGCAGTTGGGTCTGCTAAGAAAAAATGTTTGAGTAAACAGGCGGGTTATGACCCAGTAACTCAGTCTAAAATCAGGAATGTCACTTGAAAGGGGTGCTCACAAGGAAACTGAGGGGTCCAAGGAACAGCTTCCCCTAAAGTGTGACAGTCCCCTTTTCACAAGAGGTGAGCAAATATGGTCAAGAATCAGGACTGTAACTTCCAGGTTTGATTGGGAGGGAGAAAGTTCACCTTGGTATCCGTGAGGTAACCATATTATAAAAATCCAGTAACCCCTCCCATTCTCTACACTGCCCTCCCTTATTGCTCTTTTGGTTTCCTCCCACTACCATCTTCATCCCTTTTCTTGCTCTGCCTTGTACATGCCCTCCCAATTGCCATACACCAAGCATCCTTTGTTCCACAAAGCTTCGCCAAACCTACAGATTTCACATTACGTGCAACCAATAACCCATGTGCATCTTCTATTTCCTCCCCTTTACTGTGTTGCTACCTCACCTGTACTCATCATCTGAAATGTTTTACCTTCTCTTGTAATAATAAACAGCATTTGCACATGTAGTGCTTCTCACCTGCAGCCCTTAAAGCACTTCATGAAGTTGGGCAAGCGTTGTTATCCCCATCTTACAACTAGGGCACAGAGCAATTTTGTGGGTTAGCCAAGGTTCTGCAATGAGTCAAATTAGAACCCAGTTCTTCTGAATCCCAGCCCTGTGTTCAGTCCACAGCTTCACAGTAATTCCTTTGCCACAGTTAAGTAGATTGACATGGGAGTGTGTGCGTTCTTGGAGGCAGGGGAGCCCCCCCTGTACCAGCCAATTAGAAGAGGGAATTGTGAAGGTCTCGGGGAGTGCTGCTAATTCAAGGCAGGGACAGAAGGGGGAGTTTCCCTCATCTTTTAGTAGAGAGGGGAGGAGCTGCATGTTCCCTAGCTTATGCTTGCTTTTCCCCGTGCTCTTTTGTGTTGTACTGTATCCACAGTGATCTTAGATCATTAGCCCTCAGAGCAGGGACTCTCCCATCTGTGGCTGTCTGAAGAATGCTGTGCACACCTATGGAGATTTGAAAATCGCAACTTGTAAGAATGAATGTCAGTAGATATAAAAGTAAACATATGCTTTCCTGCCCTCATCTGTGCAACTTTGGGGCTGGGCCGTCAGGGAGAGAACATCTGAACCTATTTAAGCACTATTTTTTTTCAAAATCCCACACTTCACATTCTGTGCTATCAGCCCCTCCTATGTGCAGGTTTTTTATGGCAAATGAAAAAAGCTCACAAGAGGGCTTGACTGAACTGTACATTCCAATTTCTCATAATGCTTAGCAACCAGTGAAGGCCAAGCAGCCTTTAAGTGCATGCCAAGTGTGTGTGTACGTATGTATGTCTATTACTGTGCCTTTATCCTGTTTTTTCTTGATTTTTCTGAAAAGCATTCCATGTTCTCTAATTAATATGCATGAAAAGCTGCTGAAAACTCGTTGTGTCTTACTAGACAGCCAAAAGTCAGACATGTGATGAGATGATCAAAGCTAATGTGATAATCTGAGGTCTAAAGCTACAGATGCTGAGTATCCTGTTTGTTTTTCCCAAGAGAGACTGTTCCATTGTTTGTTAGTAATTGGTTTATGGGAAGGATTTGTGCTGGATAACTAAGGCAGGGCTACACTTCAAATGCTGCAGTTTCATGTATGAGAGCCCCAGTGTTTGATATTTGGGTTCACGCACATTCCTGACACAATAATGCAACACAGACACTTCTGCTGAGCCCGTGTGATGAATCTTCTGGGCCAAATTTTGCTCTCAGTTCTACCAGTGTAAATCCCCAGTAGCTCTGAAATCAGTGAACTTACTGCAGGTTTACATTGGTGTAGCTCAGCAGAGCTCAGCCCTCAGTGTTTTAATATCCAGCTGAATTGCCATTATTATTTTTTTTACACTAATCACCCCAATACAGGTAATGTCTACACTGCATCTGGGAGCCTGTTTCCCAGTGTGGGTAGACAGACATGGGCTAGCTCTGCTCAAGTTAATGCAGTAAAATGAGCAGGGTGGCACAGGCATTAATTTGGGTTAGCTGTCTGAGTACAAACTCGTTCAGACCCCCTCAGGCAGCTAGCCCCAGCTACTGCCCATGTTGCTCCCCCCCGGCTACACTTTAGTGTGCTAGCTCGAGCAGAGCTAGTGCATGTCCTCAATGTAGACACGCCTCTAGTAGTGCCACTTAGTCACTATTCAGAACAAAAATTAGAACCTGTTTCATAACCATACTACCGCTAAGATACAGCTGTTGCTTTCTTTTTAATACACTTGTCAGTGCATATTTCCATGGCTTAAAAATAGCAAATGTAAAAGTGCACAACTGCTGTGCGAGTGAACTGCCTCTCTGAGTGCAATAACCTTTCTGCTTCTGTAAAGCAATGATCCTAAACTGCATCTGCTAAATGGTTAAAGAGAGACACCACAGCAGACAACAGTTTATTTATCCTGATCTGAACTCTCCTAACATCCGATGGCAGGAGAATAGGGAATTGGTGGGTTCCAGCTTTCTCATGGAAACTGATGTTTAATCACCTGCACAAATCTAATGTTGTTACTGAAGGGAAAGGGACCATTTCCTCTCAAGAGGGCAAACAGCACTATCACCATGCATCTCACCAGCAGACCCGGGAAAGCTTTTCATACCACATCAGCGGGTCTGTCAGTAGATTTCAATTAAACAAACAAAGAAAGGATATTTAATGCAAACCAGGAAAGCATTTTAATTAGGCATTTGGCATAGCTGAGGTTGAATGGCAGTGAGGACCATTTTCCAATGTATGACCTATGGGTACTATTTTCAGTACAGCATTTGAAGTGATTAGTGACAGCAGCCCAGCACTAATCAGTGACTCGTGCCTCTGATTAAGCTAACTCTTCCTGCTTCATGACAAGTGTCAGGAACAGAAATGGCACAGAGCTACCCAGACAGAGGGGGCTGAGAAGAGTAGTAGATCACACGACTGCCTACTATTCCATATTTACTTTTTTTTAAAAAAGGATACACGGTGCTAAAAGTGAATTCAACAGCATTGTAAAACTCTACCTTTTTTTGTTTTAGATGCTTCTGAGAGCTTTTGTCTCAGCCCATTTCAACATTTTTTTTCTAAATTAAGAGCGCCTCATTTATTATCAAACAAATAGTATCACCTGACAGGCATCATTCAGCAATAATGTCAATAAGTGTTTAAGATGATCTTGTAAACGCATTTTGGGTTTATACAATTATTTAAAGTGTCCCTGTCTGCAAGAGCTAATTAGAACACATCTTCTTAGCTCAAAGTGACTTTGCAGTCAAAAAATAATTATAAAAACTATAATGTGGGTTTCCACATTTATTCTCTGTGACTTCTGAATTATGACCAGATACTGCAAACCCAACTTGAACAAAACTCCCGCACTGATTCTCTTTATAAACTAAAAGATGATTTTTCCATATGCCAGCAGAGAAATCGAGTTTATGAAAACCAAGTTGTGCTCGTTCTGGTTTCTGCATCATCACCAGCAATAAAGATTCAGCAACTGGAGCTCAGATGATAGTTCTGCTGATGAAGTGTGAGGCATAATAAAATCCCACTTGCTTTCCTGTAGCTGTATTAGCTCTGTGATGCTAACAGATGCAAAAACCATCTTTTTGTCAGTAAATTCAGATGTGACTCTGAATATACACTTGGAGAGATTATTTTGAACATAGTGTTTTATTTTTTAAACAATAAACACTCTTTAATCAATAATATGCCTTTAATATCAACTTCAGGCCCATTTGCATCCCAGAACTAGGGTTTCACCATAGTGGAGCATGGTGAAACAAGAATGAGGTATAAAAATGATAGAATCATTGAAATGTAAGTCTGGAAGGACCGCAAAAAGGCATCAAGTCCAGCCCCTTTGTGCTGAGGCAGGACCAAATAAACCTAGACCATCCCTGACAGATGTTTGTCCAACCTGTTCTTAAAAATGGCCAATGATGGGGATTCCACAACTTCCCTTGAAAGCATTTCTAGAGCTTAACTACCTTTATAGTTAGTTAGTTTTTCCTAATAGTAAACCTAAATCTCCCTTGCTTAAGAATAAGCCCCTTACTTCTCCTGCTATCTTCAGTGGACATGGACAACAATTGATCAGTCTTCTTTATAACAGCCCATAACATATTTGAAGACTGTTATAAGGTGTGTTCCCCTCTCACCCACCTCCTGTTTTCTTTTATCAACACTAAACTTGCCCAGTTTTTTTAACCTTTCCTCAGAGGTCAAGGTTTCTAAATCTTCTATAATTTTTGTTGCTCTCCTCTGGACTCTCTTCAGTTTGTCCACATGTGATGGGGCATCCACTCCACACTGTCATGTAAGGGGTTCATAGGGCCCTAGGGAGGCTGTGTGTGGAAGTGGCCAAAAGGAGAGCAGCTGTGAGGAGCAGACAGTCTGGGCCCAGCAGGCCCATATGGGAAGAGTCACAAGGCAAAGCAGAATCAGTAGCCGCCTGGAGCTCGAGGCTGGAAGATTGTGTCTCTAGTAGGCTGCAACCCTGTAGCACCTTGGACAGAGCAGTGCAGACAGGGACCCAGGGAGTACAGAAGGAGCTCCACATGGTCTGCTGGGTCTGAGTAGGGTGTTTTGGCTGCAGGGAAGTGGCCCAGGGAGATGAAGCAGTAGCCAAGGCAAAGGAATGCAGCAAGTGATTGAGGTTCAGAGGGTCCTTGGGCTGGGACCCAGAGTAGCGGGTGGGCCTGGGTCCCCCCCACTTGCCACTGGAAATTGGCTGGACTGCTGTACTAAACCCCTGAAAGGGGGGAGCACAGATGGTAACATGGTCGGAGGGCTGTGTCATGAAGAGGATGCCACGGTCCCTAGAGTGACGTGGGTCAGAGAACAGATGTGGCAGCGGGTGAGGCACCATCGGGAGAGGGCGTACCGATCTGCAGAGCTAATCCCAAGACGGCCAGCAAGAGGCGCTACTGTGATGAGTCCCATTACACAGCATCTTTCCTAAAGTTGATTACAGTACTCCAGTTGAGGCCTTGCTAGTGCTGAGTAGAGCAGGACAATTACCTCCCATATCTTACATATGCCACTTCTGTTAATATACCCCAGAATATTAGCCTTTTTCGCAGCTGCATCATATTGTTGACTCATATTCAATTTGGAATCCACTACAACCCCCAGGTCCTATTCAGCAGTACATAAGAACATAAGAATGGCCATACTAGGTCAGACCAAAGGTTCACCCAGTATCCTGTCTTTCTTCAGTGGCCACTGCCAGATGTTTCAGAGGGAATTAATAGAGCAGGTAATGGTCACGTGATCCATCCTCTGTCACCCATTCCCAGCTTCTGGCAGACAGAGGCTAGGGACACCGTCCCTGCCCATCCTGGCCATTGATGGACCTATTCTCCAGGAACTTATCTAGTTCCTTTTTGAACCCTAGTCTGGGCCTTCACAACAGCCTCTGGCAAAGAGTTCCACAGGTTGACTGTGCATTGTGTGAAGAAATACTTCCTTTTGTTTGTTTTACCACTGCTGCCTATTAATTTCATTGGGTGACCCCTAGCTCTTGTGCTATCAGGAGTAAATATCCCCCTTAGTCATCTCTTTTCCAAGCTAAAGATTCCCAGTCTTATTAATCTCGCCTCATATGGCAGCCGTTCCATACCCCTAATCATTTTTGTTGCCCTTTTCTGAACTTCTTCCAATTCCAATATATCTTTTTTGAGATGGGGCGACCACATCTGCACACAGTATTCAAGATGTGGGCGTACCATGGATTTATAGAGGCAATATGATATTTTCTGTCTTATTATCTAACCCTTTCCTAATGATCCCCAACATTGTTTTTTTGACTGTCACTGCACATTCAGTGAATGTTCTCAGAGAACTATCCACAATGCCTCCAAGATCTCTTTCTTGAGTGGTAACAGCTAATTTAGACCCCATCATTTTATATGTATAGTTGGGATTGTTTTCTCGTGTGCATTACTTTGCATTTATCAACACTGAATTTCATCTGCCATTTTGTTGCCCAGTTACCCAGTTTTGTGAGATCCCTTTGTAACTCTTTGCAGTCTGCTTTGGACTTAACTATCTTGAGTAGTTTTGTATCATCTGCAAATTTTGCCACCTCACTGTTTGCCCCTTTTTCCAGATCATTTATGAATATATTGAAAAGTACTGGTACCAGTACAGATCCCTGGGGACAAAACTATTTACCTCTCTCCATTCTGAAAACTGACCATTTATTCCTACCCTTTGTTTCCTATCTTTTAACCAGTTACCGATTTATGAGACGACCTTCCCTTTTATCCCATAACAGCTTACTTTGTATAAGAGTCTTTAGTGAGAGATCTTGTAAAAGGCTTTCTGAAAATCTAAGTACACTATATCCACTGGATCAGCCTTGTCCACATGTTTACTGACCCCCTCAAAGAATTCTAGTAGATTGGTGAGCATGATTTCCTTTACAAAAACCATGTTGACTCTTCCCCAACAAATCATGTTCATCTATGTGTCTGATAATTCTGTTCTTTACTATGGTTTGAACCAGTTTGCTTGGTACTGAAGGTAGATTTATTGGCCTGTAATTGCCAGGATTGCCTCAGGAGCTTTTTTTAAAAATTGGTGTCGCATAAACTATCCTCCAGTCATCTGGTACAGAAGCTGACTTAAATGATAGGTTACATACCACAGTTAGTAGTTCTGCAATTTCACATTTGAGTTCCTTCAGAACTCTTGGGTGAATACCATTTGGTCCTGGTGGCTTATTACCGTTTAATTTATCAATTTGTTCCCAAACCTCCTCTAATGACACCTCAGTCTGGGACAGTTTCTCAGATTTGTCACCTTAAAAAGAATGGATCAGGTTTGGGAATCTACCTCACATCCTCATACATAAAGACTGGTGCAAAAAATTCATTTAGTTTCTCCCCAATGGCCTTATCATCCTTGAGTGCTGCTTTAGCATCTCAATCGTCCACTGGTTGTTTAGCAGGCTTCCTGCTTCTGATGTACTTAAAAAAAATTTTGCTATTACTTTTTGAGTGTTTGGCTAGCTGTTCTTCAAATTATTTTTTGGCCTCCCTAATGATATTTTTACACTCCACTTGCCAGAGTTTATGCTCCTTTCTATTTTCTTCACTAGGAGTTAACTTCCACTTTTTAAAGGATGCCTTTTTGCCTCTCACTGCTTCTTTTACTTTTTTGTTTAGCCAGAATTACTCCCCAGCAAGTTATTCCCCATCTTGTAGTTGTGCGTTTGATTTTTCCTTCCTAAGTGAAGTACTTTGCACTCATCTTTATTGAATTTCATTTTGTTGATTTCAGACCAATTCTCCAATTTGATTGTTTTCAATTCTAATCCTATCTTCAAAAGATCTTGCAACCCCTCCCAGCTTGATGTCATCCACACATTTTATTTGCACACTTTTCACTCCATTATCCAAGTTATTAATGAAAATATTGAAATGCATTGATTCCAGGGAGTCTGTGCTAAACTAACCAGTGTCTTTATTCACACACTGTAAGGAGCTTGATGGAAAAGTCATACGGAATTTTATAGGAACGACTCCAATAGGGTTCTATGGAAATTACTCTGAAAACCTATTGAATTTAATAGATAGGGATAACCTTTCTATAGAATTTTTGAACCATCCTATAGAATTCTCTATGAGGGGGATATAATTCTCTATTAAATTCTACAGGCTGGTTCAAAAAACCCTGTTGAAAGGCTGTCATTTTCTGAAGGACTTTTCCATAAGGGGAGGCTTTAAAGAACCCTTAGAGGAAACTTCAGGTTTCTTGCTGAGTTGACTGACACTTGCTGAATTTCTTGGGTTCCAAGAGTTCCAGTTAATGGAATGGTGACCCAGCACTGGGGGTTTAAAACTTCAGATTATACACTAAGAAGAAAGTGCCATGAGATTTCAGGAAAGGAGAGTCACTTTCACAAGCAGCTTCTTGGAATTCAGGGTAGCACAGAAATAGTTGCACAAAAGCTTGTAATTTTATTGTTGCTTCCTCTTAGGTTTGGTAAGAGGAGAGGAAGGAAGACAGGCCACCTAAAAGGAGAGCCTGGGATGATGAAATTGGAGGTGTTGCAACTACCTGTTTGTAAAGTGAATATAATTTGATTATAATTTTGGTCTCTGCTATATACTTTCACTTAATGAAGGAGGGTCATATAATGAGCTGATTATGGGCAGTGTTCTGAATAAGTGTGTTTTAGGAATATTGTTTTTTGGAAGCAGTGGGATGAGTTCAGGGTCCTATTTTTAACATGGGTCTAGACCAGAGGTGGGTAAACTACGGCCTGTGGGCCACATCCGGCCCATGGGACCCTCCTGCCTGGCCCCTGAGCTCCTGTCCCGGGAGGCTAGCCCCCAGCCCCTCCCCTACAGTTCCCCCTCCCCTGCAGTCTCAGCTCGCTCCGCTGCTGGCGCAATGCTCTGGGCGGCGGGGCTGTGACTCCTGGGGCAGGGCAGCTGCAGAACCTGAGCTGACCCGGTGCTCTGTGCTGCATGGTGGCGTGGCTGGCTCCAGCCGGGTGACATGGCTGCCTGTCCTGGCACTCTGGGCGGCATGGTTGTAGCGCCGCCAGCCACCGGTGCTCCAGGCAGCATGGTAAGGGGGCAGGGAGCGGGGAGGTTGGATAGAGGGCAGGGAGTTCAGGGTGGTGATCGGAGGCAGAAGTGTGGATAGGGGTTGGGGTGGTCAAAGGGTGGGGAACAGTGGGGTTGAATGGGGCCAGGGTCCCGGAGGGGGGCAGTCAGGGTGAGAAGCAGGAGGGTTGGATAGGGGGCAGGGCCGGGCCAGGCCTGGCTGTTTGGAGAGGCATAAGCCTCTGCTAACGGCCCTCCATACAATTTTGAAAACCTGATGCGGCCCTCAGGCCAAAAAGTTTGCCCGCCCCTGGTCTAGATAATAAGACTCCATGAACAAGCTTGTTCACTGGGATCATCACCACTAGACCTTGTCTACAGTAAGAATTTTAGGGAGTTCTCCCACCATTGGTCTAGGAACTGTAGGACCATGATTACCATTATAGATAAGAATGTGCAGCGTTAGGCAACATATTGGCAAAATGGCAAGTAGCTGTTCTCCAATACCACTGCCACTGCTGCTAGCATCACCTGAGCTGCACTGATGCTAGGCTAATAGCAGGAGTTTGCCAAATTTCTAAGTGCAGATGCAGCCTAGTGTATTGGAGGTGCAGATGGACGCCCTGATCGTCAGAGCCCTGGGCGCCTAGGACCCCTGCAATGAGCATGTGCTGCGGACCTGTGGGATCGGTCAACGCTACGCACGGATCATGCGGCGCCTCATGGTCTCAGACACCATCCGATGGTCCAGGGACATCTACATCGAACACATCACTGGCCACTGACAGTACCAGGAGATGTGAGCCGGAGTGACATCGTTCGACTACGAGAAAGGGACCAAGAGACTTTCTCCATTGGATCATATGAACGGGAACCATAAACTCCCTGAACATTGAATCTCACCAAATGAGGGTCAATCCATCCTCATCATCATATCCACTCATTATACCCCACACCCGAGCATAGCCATTATATGAACTTCATACTCTCATAACTCAATGTCTGTACTTTGCCCCCTCAACCTTTTACCTCCAATCAGGGATATTGTAGATTATGTATTACTTATGCCACTCGATCTTAAACCGAACTTCGCACCTCTTGATAATCTGTATGTTATTCCCTGATAACCAGAAACTTCTATGCTTAAACTCTGTACCGTTCACTTTTTAAAAACATCTTAATAAAATTTTTAAATTACTCTGTGTCCCTCCCTGATATTTTCTCCTGCTGCCACATTTTAGTGTTTGTTTATTTACTTAGGGTGGAACTGACTTCCAGTGGAACTTGTGCTCCTAAATTGTTTAAGCATGCGTGAAAGCCCCATTCTTTATTTTACTCTGTCTTTTGTATGACCCAATCCTTTTTGTTCTTTTTCTCCCAACTGACTTCAATGGCTGCTCAGCACTTTTGAAAATTAAGATTTAGTAGACTAACTTTAGGCACCCATTTTTTGAAAGCCTGGGCTTTTGAACCCTTTAATTGTCAGGCTATAGGCAATTAAGTTAGACTAGGTCAGTATCTGCCTGTTTTTAATTCACGGATGTTCACATTTATGAAAGTTTACAATCCAGGCTATTTCATCAAGTTTTTCATTAGCACTTTAGTCTCACCTGTTATCCACTGGAAAACTGACTATAATCTTGGGTACAAGAAAGTAGATGGTTGTTTGGGGAATAAGTACCTTCTCTCATATTGCATGCAAAATGTTCTCGAGAGCACACATCCACCTAGCCTTTGGAAGGTGGTTTCCATGAAATGGTGACGTTCAAAACTTAAATGGGATTGTTTCAACTGAAGCCATAATGGGAACCCTATTCAAATCTCTTGACCAACTCAGCTGCCCTCCTCCAATGCAACTCACAGCTTGCAGCTTTTGAAATTTTGACTCAAATTCTATGGGACCAGGCCACACTCCATAGATTAAAATCAGATGTAGGGATTTCCTAAAGAAATCATGCTGTTATGTGCAACCCGCTGAAAATCAAGTTTAAATAGCTCTGTGAGCCAGGGTTCACTTTCAACATTTATGTGCCACTTTAACACAGTCAAGCGTTTGACAGTTCTCTCTGTCTTTAACTCATGCTGATGTACCGTTTTCCATTTCCACACAAACATGTGAGCTAAGCATTAGCCTTAACTCTGAACTTCCTGGCCTAGTGGGTTTGTGGGTGCCACACCTTTAATACACTAACCACAAAGACATGGTTAGCATGTGTTTGTATGGGTGTGCGTTCACAATAGGCTGTGAAACTGTTCACTGAATTGTTAAGGGGCTAAAGTTATATATGCTAAGTGACTGTTTTAATCACTCCAAATTTGTTTTAGGACTTTAATAATTTGATTTGACACTAGAGCCCTTATATTTTTTACTGAGCTGTACACCGACACAAGGAACTACAAATATTAGATAAAGCCGATAAGAAGGAAAGGCAATGTTGGTTCAAATTTTGAAAGGCACTTGTTTTGGCAGCCTGAAATGTTGTCTGAGCACATCTAGTAAGTTGCTTCACTAGCCCATCTGTACCCTGCTTTCTTCTCAGAAGGCTGGCAAAATGCTACGAATTTAGGTGGCCTGAAATTCTCATTACTATTATGATTATCCTTCCAAAAATAATGTTGATCATGAAATTCAGTTAGGCATCAAGGCAGAGTTAGGAAAACAACATCAAAGATCTTTAATTAAAAAAGAGGGAGACAACAGTGCGGAAACAATCTCTGATTGAATTATTTTTTAAAAAAATATACCATCATTAAAGAATCAATCACTTCTACTTAAAATACAGAGCTTAATGCACCGATACAAATAATACTCCAGCTGTCACAGGATGTGTTTTGAAAATCTAAAAACCATCTTGAGTTGGGGGTGGGGTGCGGTCAGGTGGGGTGGGAGGAGATAAGGGTGAGCAGACCTGTCTAACTATCTTATTGTGGATCCTTAAACTAAAAACCAGAGCAGACTCCTTTTTAGTTCTGTTACCTTTACATCTATTAACCGCAATCAGCAATGACTGGTGTAACAAACAGGTTAATGAAGAGTTGGTTTAACAAAAAAGAAATTAAAAAATGAAAACATTATATGTCACTTCTTTAAAAATCCATTCTTGTTCTGAATGATAACAAGGTCTATACAAGTTTTTTGGCTAAATGTGCTGAAATCTGGGCCTGTGGCTAAAAAAACTCAGTTAAGAAATATATATTCTGCAAGAAAACACTGTAGCCTTGGTGATGAACTATTGGGCATTCTTCTTTCTTGTCACTACAGCTCAGTGTGCATTCTCCTTCTATAGGCACATGAGATAAGCTGAAGGGATAGATAGGGCTGGTGATGAGCTATACTTGTATTTCAAGTACAACTGTCCATAATGTCCCAGAAGTATGAGAACAGAATAGGCCCATGGTTCATACATTTGACTGAGGTTAGTCTTCAGTAAAGAATATTCAGTAAATATGTCCTTGGTGTTTGAATACTTATTTCCCCACTTCTTAAAAGTTGTTTTTGTGAAAATGTAGGGTCATAGAGAATTACCCACAATGAATGCAAATAATTTTGAAACACGTCTTTTTTTTAAGTGTACACACCATAGTTTGATAATACATGCATCAATTTGATGCACTCTGTGGTGTGGAAGGAGCAGAAACATGCAACCCCTATGAGTGGGGCAAGGAGTTTTTATGGGGAATGGGGGAGAGGAAGCCACATATGAAGACAGGAGGCAGTCTAAGTAGGAATGAGGTTCATTCCCAAGTGGCATGCAAAGTCTGCCAAAGTTCCTGTGGTGCTTGAAAGTTTCACCTCAGTCCCTGCAGGGATCACAATATCTTTAAGGACTCCAGCCACTTAGCAATATTGAAACATTATTTTATAAACTAAGGGAATTCCCATGCAAAGAGCTTTGTTAATTTGGAATTACATTTGGAATAAATTTACTCACTTTAACTAAAAAGTCCTCAACAGAATATTGTCATTTTCTCAAAAGATACAAACTGCTTGAAAATTCCAAGATAGTGTTCTACTTGATTAAAGTCCCCCTCTCACTCCATTCAAAAGTATTCAACTGCATGGTTCTGGTCACCCAAAGAACATAAGGCCCAGAAGTGCCACTTTGAGAAAAGCTTCACACCAGTTAATTAAAAGCAAGTTATGTTTTTGTGGTCACTAAAGAGATGAACCTGTAGTGGTTGTATGAATTAATAAGCTTGTCTCAATATGGCGCTAAGGGGACAGAGTTAAGGTCATTTTTATACTTTTTGAATGATTTGTTTTTACATGTGGAATTTTAACTTTTATTTTCCAGGTTTTCAAAGATTTGAGATTATTTTACCTTAACTAGAACTGAATGACGTTATTGTTTTTTTGTGAATAACCATATAAAGTTGTATTTTAAACTTACAGTAATCATAGGAAGGATCTTTCCTAGTTTTTTCCCTACTACAAACATATATCGAACGAATATTGAGTGTTATTTGCACCCTAATTTCAGGTTAACCTCACCCCAATCATGAAACTTAAATCTAAATTGCTTATCTCTTCAAAGAGGGACTTTCACAAGGAAGCAAACTCATATTGTGAACAATGTAATTACAATTCTGCAAGGAGCTCTTCAAAAGATGGCAATGCTGAGAGAATGGTTGCATGACCCAATAAGCAAATCAGCTCTGGGCAGGGAAAGGACCTCTGGGATTTCATGTATATAGTTGTGGACTGTCTAAAATGGATCTCTTGTTTACTAAATATTATCAAAAATAGTTGCTTTTTGCTTTTTCATACTCTGGAAGAATAAAAAGGATTTTTTATTAGCTCTGTGGAATCTATTGAAAAGTAGGTCATCTACCCGAAGTGCAGCCAGATAGGCTATTCAGCAGCGAGAGAGGGAGATAAGCATGAGTGAGTACAGGCTAGTGTGGAGTAGCTGTCTAAAAGACTTGGTAATAACTGTAATTAAGTTCTAAGTTTATATATATTAATAATTGCTAACTACATGTGGAAGTACATGGGGCTGCGAGCTTGCTAAATTTGTACATGAATGGGAGATAAGGAAAATCTAGGTCATATGGAGGGTATGGTCTGGCTTCTAGTGTACTCATACCCTATGATGATGTTAGGGAGCATTGTGCTGTTTGAGGTGCTGTATTTCTAAGAGATGTAAACTCAAAATCCCAAACACTTATAGTAACTAAAAATCAAATAGCATATTCTCAAGAGCAGGTGTGTTAATTTAATGCTCTGCCCAAATTCTTATTTGGTGATTGCTTAGGTACTAGGATGATGAAGGCCATATAAGAATTTATGTAAATGATCTTCTGTACTTTTAAGTGAAATAAATATTCTTTGATTCCTCTCTGTGCGCTGTTAAAAAGTTGCTGTATTTCACACCAGAAGTGGTTGCATTTCATTGATGGGCAAAGTGTTTCAAAGTGGTCATTTGTAAAACTCTCTAGGGTGCTTTGAGATGAAAGGTGGCATATAAATGCAAGAATAAGGAAATTAATTATAAGATCTTCTTTCAGGACATACACTTGTATGTGTAGTTTAGACTCATCAGCTGTATCTCATAGAATTTTCTAAGTATATTAGGAACAAAAGGAATCCTAACAATGGTATTGATCCATCATAAGAACAGCCATACTGGGTCAGACCAAAGGCCCATCTAGCCCAGTATCCTGTCTTCTGACAGTGGCCAATGCCAGGTGCTTCAGAGGGAATAAACAGAACAGGTACTCATCAAGTGATCCATCCCCTGTCACCCGTTCCCAGCTTCTGGCAACAGAGGGGGACACCATACCTGCCCGTCTTGGCTAATAGCCATTGATAGACCTATCTTCCAGGAACTTACCAAATTCCTGCTATAGTCTGGGCCTCCACAATCCTCTGGCAAAGAGTTCCACAGGTTGACTGTGTGTTGTGTGAAGAAGAACTTCCTTTTGTTTGTTTTAAATCTGCTGCCTATTAATTTCATTTGGTGACCCCTAGTTCTTGTATTATGAGAAGGAGTAAATAATGCTTCCTTATTTACTTTCTCCCCACCAGTCATGATTTTATAGACCTCTATCATATCCCCCCTTAGTCATCTCTTTTCCAAGATGAGAAGTCCCGGTCTTATTAATCTGTCCTAATACGGAAGCTGTTTCATACCCCTAATCATTTTTGTTGCCCTTTTCCAATTCTAATATATCTTTTTTGAGATCTGCACACAGTATTCAAGATGTGGGCACACCATGGATTTATATAGAGACAATATGGTATTTTCTGTCTTATTATCTATTCCTTTCCTAATGATTCCCAACATTCTGTTAGCTTTTTTGACCGCCATTGCACATTGAGCAGATGTTCTCAGAGAACTATCCACAATGACTCCAAGAGCTCTTTCTTGAATGGTAACAGCTAATTTAGACCTCATCATTTTTATGTATAGTTGGGATTATCTTTTCCAGTGTGCATTACTTTGCATTTATCAACACTGAATTTTATCTGCCATTTTCTTGTCCAGTCACCCAGTTTTATGAGATCCCTTTGTAACTCTTTGCAGTCTGCTTTGGACTTAACTATCCTGAGTAGTTTTGTATCATCCACAAATTTTGCCACCTCACTGTTTACCCCTTTTTCCAGATCATTTATGAATATGTTGAATAGCACTGGTCCCAGTACAGACCCCTGGGGGACACCACTATTTACCTCTCTCCAGTCTGAAAACTGAGCATTTATTCCTACCCCTTGTTTCCTCTCTTTTAACCTGTTACTGATCCATGAGAGGAACTTCCATCTTATACCATGACAGCTTACTTTGCTTAATAGCCTTTGGTGAGGGACCTTGTCAAAGGCTTTCTGAAAATCTACCAATGGAAATGATAGAACTGTCAACAATAATTCAGAAAAGGCAGAAGTATTCAATAAATATTTCTGTTTTGTGTTTGGGAAAAAGCAAATGATATATTCTTATTGCATAATGATGATATACTTTCCATTTCATTTCAACAGTAACTAAGGAGGATGTGAAACAGTGGCTACTAAAGTTAGACATTTTAAAATCTGTACATCTGGATAATTTACATCCAAGAAGCTGGCCAAGGAGCTCTCTGGAACACTGAGGGATGAAGGAAAGCTAATGTTGTACTAATATTTAAAAACCGTAAACAGGATGACCCAGGCAATTATTGAATCTGGGCAAAATAATGGAATGGCTGATAAATACTTGATTAATAAAGAATTTAGAGGAGGGTAATATAATTAAAGTCAATCAACATGCATTTATGGAAATGGATCTTTTTAAACTAACTTGGTATCTTTTTTAAAAATGAGATTACAAGTTTGGTTGATAAAGGAAATAGTGTTTATAGACTTAGACTTGTGTAAGGCATTTGACTTTGTTCCACACAGTATCTTGATTCAAAAACTAGAATGATACAGAAACACGTTAAATAGATTAAGAACTAGCTGATTGGTCACAAAATGTAATTGTAAATGGGAAATCATCATCATAAGCAAGTTTTGTTTCTTAGACATTGGTTCTTGCACCTATATATTTAACATTGTTATCAGTGACTTGGAAGTAAACATTACTGATACAGTTTGCAGGTGATATAAAGACTGGTGGAGTGGCACATAATAAAGAGGACAGGTCATTGATTTAGAGCAAGCAAACAATATTCATTTCAATACAGCCAAAGTTAAGGTTGAAGAACAAAGAATGCAGGACATACTTACAGGATGGGGAACTCTATCCTGGGAAGCAGTGACTCTGGAAAAGACTTGGGGATCCTCATGGATAATGAGGTGAACATGAGCTCCCAGTCCGATGCTATGGCCAAAAGTATGCAATTTTTGGATGTTTAAACAGGAATATCAAATAGAAGTAGAGAGGTTATATTACCTCAGTATTTGGAACCAGTGTGACTCCTACTGGAATACTGTATCCAGTTCTGGAGTCCACACTTCAAGAAGTGGATATTCACCCACGAAAGCTCATGCTCCAATACATCTGTTAGTCTATAAGGTGCCACAGGACTCTTTGTCACTTCAAGAAGGTTGTTGATAAATTAGAGTGGGGCCAAAGAAGAGCCACGAGAATGATTCAAGGATTGGAAAATATGGCTTATAGTGATAGACTCAAGGAGCTCAATCTATTTAGCCTACCAAAGAGAAGGTTGAGAGGTAACTTGATCCTCTATATAGGGAACAAGAATTTGATAATAGAGGATTCTTCAAAGTTAGACAGACAAAGAAATAGCAAGATCCACAATCTCTGGAAGCTGAAGCTAGACAAATTCAGACTGAAAATAAGATGCAAATCTTTAACAGTGAGGGTGATTAACCACTGGAACAATTTACCAATGGTTGTGGTTGATTCTCCATCACTGGAAATCTTTTTTTAAAAAAAAAGGGATGTTTTTCTACAAGTTCTGCTCTAGTTCAATCACAGTTATTGGTCTTGAAACAGCAATTAATTCAGGGAAGTCCTACAGCCTGTATTAGGCAGGAGGCCATGCCAGATGGTCACAATGATCCCTTCTAATCTTAAAAGTATCTAAATCTGCATGTTGGTTGATTCATTTGTCTCTTCAGGCTGAGCTTTAGCTGTCAGATCATGTGCTGCGGGTCACCTCTCTCCCCTGTGATAGACATTCCTTACCACGCCACAGAAAAAATATTACCAACATTTCACAGCTTAAGAAGGGGAAAATTTTGGACATATTTTTGCTATAATTATGAAGCTACAGATATTTTTAGTATCCCATTACTGCAGGGGAACATAGAATTATAGGAAACAAATGTATGCTGACACAGGTCCTTTGCAGCATTAACCAGTATAGGAGACTGGAAACGTGGAACTTAAACTTCCTCCTAATCCTTTTCTCTAAAATATGGTGGGTTTTGCAGTGGGTCCAGCCTCCAAAATCTGTAGGTATCTGTGGATCTTAGTAGACATGGGAGGAGCAGTGTTACTCATGTGCTGGCCCTGTTTCCATTCTGGCCTCCTTTAACTTCTGGTAACACTAATCTCTTGAGTCTCTCTTTTCCATGCAAGTGGAGGTGGTTCAGGAAATGCTCTGAGACTCAGAAGATGGCTCCTCACTTGCTGGCATGGCCCACTCTATAGGAGTGTACTGGGCCCTCACTGAGGCCATGAATGGCGTTAACAAGTGCTTTGGAAAATAAAAGCAACATACTGTGTTTCACTCAAAAGAAAGGAAATAGGACAGAGGGAAAAACACAGAGAGGGGCCTCATCTAGATGGGCCTTTAACCCCCCCTCAACTATGGGAACCTGTTCCTAATACCATCTAGCCACCAATGTGGCTGAGGGTCAGATCATGTTACAACTATCCAGTGATATGCTGGGAAGACTTTTGGAGGCTCTTCTGGGTCTCTGGTTAAGTCTTCCACTAAACTAAAGGGAAGGTTAGTTAGGATGATTCCCCTGGCTCCCAGTAACCAGCCTTTCGCTGGCTCCTGAGAAGTCATTCCTGCCAGAGATGATTTAGCCATGGTGTCCACAAGGATTGTATGAATGCTGTGTGTTTGTCTTTGGACTGGATTACATTATATCAAATGCAGGTATTTTTTTAAAAAAAAAAGTTCACTTTTACCCCCCACATTTCAAATTAGGAACATGAGACAAAAATTTCCCAAGCATTTAAGTGGCTATGGATCCTAAATCCCATTGACTTCAAATGGGTCTTAAGCACCTTTGAAAACTGTACCCAGAGGAATCCTGTTGAATCAGACCAGTGATGTAGCCTGACACTGACACTACCAGCTGCTTCAGAGGAATTACAAGAAACCCTACAGTAGGTAATGATGGGATAGGCTGCCCCCAGGGGAAACCTTCCTCCAGAACCCCAATAGTTAGAGGTTCATTTAAGCCCTGAAGCAGGAGGATTTATATTCCTTCCAAACTGCACAAACTGAACTTTGCGTTACATTATTGTATACTCAGTATAGTTTTCAGGTACGAAGCATAAACATTTCCAGTTAAGTGTAAGTTGGTTTGCCGGGTGGCATTGCCTCCCTCCTGGGCTATGGTTAGTAGAAAGTACTTGTGTATAAATGAAAACACAGGAGTAAATGCTCTGACCTCTCAGCCTGCCTCTGCAAATGCACTGCACATCTGGCATAGGATACGTCACAGTGTAAGGGTGGGAGGATATTTGTGGGAAACCTATTCAGATATTGGCAGCACATCACTGAAGCCAGGATTTTAAAGTGTGTTCTCCTCTCTGGTCTAGTCTTTACTCAGGCTACAATAACTTGGTTTGGCCCCATCCCAAGTGACCAGCCAAACTCTGTTTAAACTGAGTTTGCTGAAACTATGTTGCAGCTGAGTTTAAAGGTTACCAATCTTTGAGATCAATCCTGCAAACCCTCTGTGCGTTGAACTTAGGGTGACCAGATGTCCCGATTTTATAGGGACAGTCCTGATTTTTGGGTCTTTTTCTTATATAGGTTCCTATTACCCCCCACCCCCGTCCCGGTTTTTCACACTTGCTGTCTGGTCACCCTAGTTGAACTCCAATGGAAGACAACAGGAGTTGTGTGCAGGGAGGGCTTGCGGGATCAAGCCCTTTGTGTCTAAGCCAGTGGGGAGTGGTGGGAGAAGAGAGAGAGACTGTGGACCTGATTCTCATTGGCCTCCACCTGGTATAATCCTTTACAGCAACGGAGAGTGAGTGCGAAGTGGACGTAAAACATTTCCATTCTCTTTTAGTAGCCTTTTGCACTGGTGCCAGTGACAGCACAAGCCTTATGGCCATGGTGAATCAGGCCCACAGTGTCGATCACTGAACACAGGCCCCTTTGTATTAGCTTATTTTGCAAAGTGTAACTTTTTAGATCAAAGGGGATGCTCTTTTGTATGTAGCTCCGCCTTTGCTTTCCCTTTTGAGCTAACACCCTCGCTGTGTAACCTGTCTGCCTAGTTAATATGAATCTCACTCACTATCTTGCACCCAGAAAGCTTTTGTTCCCATTATTTTACTGAGAGAAAGCAAGTCTTTTTCAACCCTATCACTGTGAGCCCTAGTGGCTGTCCTGAGCCGGTGGAGAACTTCAACTTTTACCAAAGAAACAGAATACAAGCCAAGTACAAACCTGTCTTCAATCCATGTATTAAAAAGATCTACTTAATAAAAGGTTCTTTACCTTCACAGAAGATATCATCTGCTTCTCCAAGGATAGTCAGATCTTCCTCTAGGTGCTGCATCGTGGCCACAGCTCAGCCAGAGGTAGCTGCTACAGAGCTGAATGCTTGAATTAGTTTCTAGGCTACAAGAAGGCTATTTCCTTTCACCAGTTTCCTAAACATTTTGGTGGTGGCAGCTTCCGCATTTGCACTTACAAAAACAGCCTCATTCATATGAATAAGGCTTCTTGTTTTTAGCCATAGCCTTTGAGACTGGGTTTGAGGTGGGGTGTTTCTTTTTGCGAGAGAGAAGAAACCTAGAGGGGAGATGCAGACAGAACAGACTCAGATCAGAATGCAGACTGCATTCATAGCCTGATTGCAGTGAATACTGTTCTAAAGCAACATTGTCCAGCATGCATGTAATTTAAAAGATGAGTGGGGGGGTGTTTTTGCATATGAATGTGAATGTTTGTTGGTGGCAATGACAGAACCAGGGAGTAATTTGCATTCATCTTTCTATAGAAAAGTTCAGCTTCACTACAGGGACAATTCAACTAGAGTATACCACCAGGCTTTATGAGTGTCATGTGTTCAGTGGACACTTTTAAAATTAGCATATTAAGACTGATAACAGTTTTTCCTTGCGTTTGAAAATTAGTACCTGCTGAATAGATATAGTTAACACTGAACTCAGCTGTAGTCACCATCTCATTAACAAGAATGCATCGGTGGCTGTACCGTGGGGACATACTGTCCTCATAGTTAAGCTCCCCTGAGTCACCACTTGTGGTGCATCACCATCCTAAGATACTAACCAACTTAATGCTCTGAGCAGGGGTACAAAATTAGAACACCGATAAAGCCAAAAGTCAAATCTCATTTAGAGTTGAATATCAGAAATATTTCAATGTAAAACTCAACCCTGACGATTTTTCTGATTTTTATATCTGCCACGTCACCTCTCTCATATTGGAATTATTGAAGCTAGTAGATTTACTCCTGGAGTCTGTGAGAATCCTATGCCTGACTGACTGACTGACTATCCTCTTGCCTTGTAAGTTTCTGCCTGATAGAAGAAAACTCGTGCTTAAGTGTATACACTTGAATAGTCCTATTGACTTCAGTGGGACTACTCACATGAGTACAATTATTCATGTCTCAGTTTTCAGGACTGGAGACTTAGAGAAGTAATCTCCCACATTTATTTATTTATTTATTTATTTATTTTTGCTGTTAGGACTTATTATTCTTTCAAGGACAGTGATGCCAATTGACTTTCATCTTGCTAGTATAGTGGCTGTACCATTCTGCCATACCCTTTAATGACAAAAACACTAAACAGCAATTCATTCACTTCACCATCCAGTAGGTGAGTTATGAGCAAATGTGAGTGCAGTAGTGATTATTATTGCCTATTTTAAAGCACACTGTTGCTTTTACGCATGGTAGAAGTGGCATGTTATTGCACTCTTTATTTTGTCTTGTGATTGTGCTTTTATATTTCTGTGAAAATAAATTCTTCAGTGTACCATGCAGGCACTGCAGGTTTTATGTGACTTTTCAATGGTTTCAATTGCACAAGTTACGCCAGTACATCTCAGACAAAAATAAAGCTTGAAAAAAAAAAACATTATAAATTTTGCTCATAGTGATTGTAAAAACATGAAACAGAGCTCTTTGCTCACATCTGCCCAAAATGGCAGCAACCCTTGGGCACCCAGAATGGAAGTTAGCACAGCAATGTAGCATAATAATAAATTGTACTGACAGAAGATACATACTTATTTTCTAAGAACCTCTTGGCAGGATCTACCTCCTATGTGGCAGGCTGGGAATCAGGCTGGCTTCCTCTACAGCCACCCTCTAGGTCCTGGGTTTTGATGAGACCCTTCACTGTCCTCCTCATCTTCCAGTGACTCTTGCTCACCATCAGGGGCTCAAGTCTCCATAAGGGTATTAGGTAAAAAATCCCATCCAGCTCTTCATAAAATGGACAGGTCATTGCTGGTTGCTCTGAATATTTTTCTTAGCTATCTGTTCTTTATATTGCATTGATAGGCACCCCAGTTATGATCTGTTCTGGCCATCTACTTTGAGATCTCCTTGAAAAGTATATTTTTTATTGCAGTGGTTGACCACCAGAGCTGCCTGCATTGTCACGTCTCTCACATGGTGAGGAGACCAAAGATCTCACCATGGCTCCAAGAGGCTGCTTGATGCATGTTGTGAGAAAGCTGGAGTAGTAATATTGCAATGCTGGTACATTGGAATCCAGCAGCAAATGGGCCGATCTTGGCCCTGTGCCAGTTTTTAAATGGGGGAGGGGACATCTGGTCAACTTGACCCCAAAGCAGGGGAGGGCAAACAGGTCACTCCTGGATGCCCACAAAGCACTGTGGGGTAACCATTGGAGGACTACCAAAGTAATGAGCAGCAGCAGTGTGTCCACATGAACCGCAATCTGCACTAATTCAATTTGCATCAAATTTAGTACACATTGAAAAGAAGACTCCAAAATTCACAGCAAGTAGGAAGTTTAGGGATTTAAGGATTTGTTTCACCGGCATTTTCAATCTGCACTAACTCGAATTAGTCTGGACTAAACACCCTGTGCAGACAGGCCCTCATGTTATAATTTCTTCAGGGCAGGGACTGTCTTTTATTATGTATTTCTACAATGTCTAGCACAGTGGGGCTTGATCTCTGATCTCAGTTGGCACCTCAAGGTACCACTGTAATACAAATAATACACAGAAGAAGGAAGGAGGCAACGTTGTGGGAAGACAAGTAGAAGAGCAACGGAGGGTGGGATTGGGAGGAACAAGAAAATAAATCAGCACAATATCAGCAGCAGAGAGATGTGAGAATAGGAAAAGTGACATGAAGTGCAGCTGCAGGGGGAAGAAATCAGTTTTGGGGAAAGAGAAGCTATCGCCAAGAGAAAGGATTAGCAGGAGAAAATCCACAGCACTTCTAAATGCTGCCTCCAGAGGAACAGATTATGTTCAGGAAGTAGTAGGAGTGATAGGAGGATCAAATCAGCTGAGCTACCATGATGGGTGGAAAGAGAGAAAAAAACAAAGGGTGAAGAAGTGAAGGAGAAACAGAAATGGTGAAGAGCAGAAGGGAATGGTGCACATTTATTTCTATACATTAAAAAATGCTTCCTGGATTGCAGCTATTTGTTTAAAAACAGAAGTTCTGTGGCAGGACTCCCAGAACCACATCTGGATTTGAGAATTAAAATCCGCCAGCTAAGGCAACTCTCTTGCCTTATCATTTCCCTTTAACACTAAGGGTATGTCTACACTGCAGCTGGGAGTGTGCCTCCTAGCCTGGGTAGACAGATTAGTGCTAGCTCAGCTGGAGCTGGCACACTAAAACTAGCAGTGTAGATGTTGCAGAATGGGAGGTGGCTTGGACTAGCCACCCAGCTTCAGACCCAGGGAGTCTGGCACAGGTTTGGACTCAGGCTCGAGCCACTGCCTGAACTGCAACTTCCATACTACTAATTTTAGAAAGCTCACTCAAGTGCTGCCAGCAGGCATCTGTCTTGCCGGACTGGGAGATTCACTCCCAGTTGCAGTGTAGACGTACTCCTGGGGGCCCCACTGAATTTAATGAGGCCAGGACTTCATCCTATAAGGACTAATGTAGGGCAAAAGAGTCTTGCACTTTTATACTCAGGTTTCTGTGTTTGATTCAAATAAACCCCAAGATTAGTGATGTCATACACGGGATTATTCAAAATACACAGCTCCCCTAAAAGGAAATAACAGGAGAAAATACCCTATAAAAAGATGCTAACTTCTGTGTACTGCCCTGTCTATGTGTCTCATTTATAAATTCAGCATAGAAAGTTTTAGCCATTTAACAAAGTTTCTGAAACACTAAGGAACAAGGAAAACTGTCCTGGTTATTGTAGCCCTTTCCTTTCGTACTACATTTCCCCTAGGATTTAAAGTTATTTCCTTGTGCACGGTTTTCAATCGCCCCATCCGGATGCCTGTTACGTTGACAGCCCTTTTTTCTTTTATTTTCAGGAATTAAAAGGCATCAAAAGCTGTTTTCTTTCCAGAAAATAACTGTCACCCGAATGAGCACTAACTAGCCTGGTGATGAATGATAATGACTCAACTTCCACTTCAAACACACAAAGAAAAGTCTTTTTGATTTGTTCTCATTTGCCACACTGTCTTCCCTTAAATGACAGGATCATGTACAACATCATCACTGGCTTGTGAAGTTTCTTGCAGAAACCTGTCTCAAAAGGAAAATCAGACCTCTTTATTCAAGATGAAATGCTTTAATGTGGGAAATGATCTACATAACACTGCAGTGGTTCTGCTCTATCTCCTGTTCTCCCTGCCCCCTTCTTTGGCTGTTTTGTATTTGGGATTTTTGCAGACCAATTTATTTGCTTTTTTTCTGATCTCAAGCATCTAAGCTAAAACAGCTGCCCCCTCCCTTCCTTTTGAAGCAGCAACTTTTCTCGTTCCCTCCCTACTCAAGAAGTATTTTATATCTTTCTCTTTGATACGTTTACAAACTTTGTTACTTTTATTGTCACCTGTTGGTTAACTCAGTGCACTCCCTTCCTGTCAGCAATTACCAAAAGACTCATTTTTCTTCGACATAACCACATCTGATGCCTGTTATCACAGAAAGTTACCGCCCATCCTCAAACAGCCTGTAAACAAAAAGTGAAGGGTGACCAGTGAAGTGTTAAAAACAAGGGTGGGGAGCGTGGATCAGAGAAGTAATAGAAAGCAGCTTATAGAAAAGCTCTCCTTTAGCAACCTTAACTCTGTTTGCTTTTGTTTCTCATTCCTTCTGCAACCTATTGAAAAAGAGACCTGTCACATCAGCCTCTGTGAGATAGTATAATATAGCCACAAGTGAGCATTCATTTCAGTAGGTAATTCAAAACTCCTGTGTGACCAATATTTTGAGTGTCATATCAGCAGTTAGAACTCTCAGATCCAGAAAACCTCTAAGAACTTGACCCTGCTCTAATTGAAGTCAATGGGAAAACTCCTATTTGCTGTGAATGCACTGGAAAGATGCACCATGTTAGAAAGGGTGCTAGGGCAAACATGATGTTAGAAACGACAGCATCTCATGCAGATGGGGACCAGTTGCGTTTAAATATGTCTTAGCTGATCATAGTTAATCAGATTCCACCCAGGAAAAAAAAATCAAGTTTAGTATGATGTTAGTTAATGTTTTTCTCACGTGTTTTCCCAGTGTAGACAAGGCCACCTGACTCCAGTGATGGAGGACTGGGCTCTCCAGCTATGAGCCTGGTCTTGTTGGGGAAGTTCCAGCCTCTTTCAGAGAAGCCACTTGCCAAGCCAGGGAAAATGTGAGGAAGAAATATTTTGTAATTATTCACTTTGACTAAACCAACATTCAGTATTGACTATTAGCTAATTAGTACTGAATAGCAGAGCTGAGCACACATTGATATTTTGACATTTGTTCTTACCTCAAATTGTGATGAAAAGTAGCAATATCAAAACTTTTCACGGAACAAGAAGTTTCACCAAATTAATTTGGAAATGTCAAAACATTTCATTTCTAATCAGTTCCATGTTAAATTGTATCTCCCTATGGTGCCTCAGTGCCTGATGGGAGGAGTGGTCTGTGTTCCTTGCTTAATTTATAATGAAAGAGGTGCCAGGACCCAAGCAATTTTTTTACATTCATAATTGATGCAGTAAGCCCAGAGGTGCCAGAGCTATGAACAGTCCCAGCTGCGCACAAGCCATAAGAATTTTGATACCTATGACCGGATTGCATGCAGCTTACAGGAAAAGGGATATGACTGGGTCACACTGCAGTGCCGAGCAAAAGTAAAGGAGCTGAGGAAAGTGTACCACAAGGCAGGGGAGGAAAACTGTCGCTCTGGTGCTGTACTCCAGACCTGCCATTTTTATAAGGAGTTGGATGGTATCCTAGCTCGTGACCTTACCTCCACTGCAAAAAGCACCATGGATATTTCAGTGGGTCTGGAGCTGGTGGAAAGTGTACCTAACCCAGAGGAGGAAGTCATTGATGAAGAGGTGGAGTCTGAAGATGGAGAACCCCATGATGCGTCCAGTCAGAGCAGTTCTGTACTCCAGAAGTGTCTAGCCAGTCTCTGCAGTCGCTCTCAGGTGAGACAGAAGCAGGAGAGCAGACCCCTGGAAGTGGTTTTGCTTTGTGAAGTTCTGAAGTGGGTTGAGGGCAGAGACATGTGGAAGGCTGGCTTTGCTTGTATGTGCTGGGAATTTCCCCGCACAGCTAGGCAGTTCAGCAGAACAGGGAGTTTATGCACTCTGAGATTTCATGGGAATTTTCCACAGAGACCTCTAGGAAACTTTCCTTGAGGTACTCAACAATCCTCTGCCAGAGGTTCCTTCGCAGAGCTGCCTTGTTCCTTCCCCCATTGAAAGAGACACTTTCCCACGCCACTCTGCAATCACTTGGGCAGGGATCAAAGCTGCACACAGGCGAGCAACATAGGGACCGGGGCGGAAGCCACAAGCGTGTAGCAGATGCTCCCTTGCTTCCCTGCTTACCCTCAGAACTGAGATATCTTTCATAGTGACCACCGCCTGTGGAAAATGGTAATACAGTTTAGAGTGTTGCCACCCCTTAAGTGACCTGCAACCTTTTCAGATTGCTTCAGTGCAATAAAAATGCCCTTGCCCCGGAGTTCACTCACCATACTTGGGGGTCTTCTGCCTCATATGTGCTCGCCTAGGGTCACTGAGAAAGTGATAGGTATGTTACCAGCAGTGTGTTAATGTTACTGTTTCAATGCTCTGTGTGTACCTGAAAATAGCTCTACTGTTTATGGTGAACAATGTGTTTCCAGATTTCACCTTGAGAAACAGCCCTACAGCAGCAGAGCATCTGTGCAAGATAGGAAACTGGCTGAGACGGACCAAAGAAGATATGTTCCAGATCATGCTGCAACAGTCAGAGGCTGAAAACACTGAACACAAGAAGTGGAGGGAAAGTGAAAAGCAGGAAAGAGAAGGATACTTACAACAGGGATGCCACAGAGAGGCTGATTTAAAGTTATGGATTGTCAAACCGACATGCTCCAGACTCTCATAACATTGCAGACTGAGCGGATGCATGCCCGTCCTCTCCTTCACAGCATTGTAAACTCTTTCCCATGCACTCCCCAAACTCCCCCTGTGCATTCCTTTCCACCTTCTGGCACTTTGTGCTTTCCTCTACACTCCACCCCCACAGACAGCTGTTCCAATGAAAGCTGGACCTATACTCAACTATGAAAGTCATCCCCCTTCTGAATTCCATCCCCCCCCCTGCAACTGTGTAGATGGCTGTGTGTGTCTGTGTGTTGGTGTGGTTTTTCTGTCAATAAAAGCAGTGTTTTTATTAATACTCTTTCTTTATTTTCCCACAAGGGGTGATACCTCATGGCACCATGCAAATTAACACTTTTATTAGTCCCTTGCATTGAATCCTAGGCCTTAACAATCACAGTTGCTTCATAGGCTTCCAGGTTTAAGTAATCATTACAGTCCCAAGCATAGCAACAACCGTTACTGGTTTTCTTGTTGGAAGTGTTGTTTCCAGGCATCCTTGATTCATACTGCCCCACGTTGCGCCCCCTACTAGGCCTGGTATCTGGCTGCTCAAAATCAGCAGCCGGGCGGTCTACCTCAGCAATCCACCCCTGAGAAAACCGTTCGCTCTTCCCTTCACAAATATTATGCAGTGTACAACACGCGGTTATTACCATTGGAATATTTTCCTTGCTCAGGTCTAGCCTGTCATATAGGCATCTCCAGTGCGCCTTTAAGTAGCCAAATGCACATTCAACGGTCATTCTGCACCTACTCAGCCTGTTGTTGAACCGCTCCTTACTGATATCTAGGTTTCCCGTGTATGGCTTCATGAGCCATGGCATTAAGGGGGACAATGGGTCTCCCAAGATGACTATGGGCATTTCTACTTTCCCTATGGTGATATTCTGGTCTGGAGAAAAGTCCCTGCTTGCAGCTTTCTGTACAGACCATTGTTCCTTAAGATATGTATGTCATGCACTTTTCCAGACTTCCCCATGTTAATGTCAGGGAATCGCCCATGGTGATCCACAAGTGCCTGCAAAATCATAGAGAAGTACCCCTTCTGATTGATGTACTTGGTTGCAAGGTAGTCCAGTGCCAGAATTGGAATATGTGTCCCATCTATCGCCCCACCACAGTTAGGGAAACCCATGTCTGCAAAACCATCCACAATGTCACGCACGTTGCCAAGAGTCACAGCAGGATGTGATTAATGGCCTTGCACACTTGTGTTAACACAGCACCAGTGCTTGACTTCCCCACTCCAAACTGGTTCATGACCGACTGGTAGCAGTCTGGAGTTGCCAGCTTCCACATGGCGATTGCCACGCTCTTCTCCACCAAGAGGGCAGCTCTCATTCAGGAGTCCTTGCACTGTAGGGCTGGGGCAAGCTCAGCACACAGTTCTATGAAGGTGGCTTTCCACATCTGAAAGTTCTGCAACCACTATGCATCATCCCAGACTTGCATAACTATCCAATCCCAGCACTCTGTGCTAGTTTCCCGAGCCCTAAATCGACGTTCCACAGCATTCAGCTCCTCTGTGAATGCCAAAAGCAATCTAATGTTGTTGCTGTCCGCTTGGACACCATGTCAGGCAACTGTGACTGCCGTTGCCTTTGTAATGTTTAGAATAACTCCACTGCCACTCGTGCTGTGCTAGTGAGAGCTAGCAGAGCAGTGCAGGGTCCATTCCTGCAGACAGATGTGGCGGGGAAAGCACTATGGGACGTTGAAAAATGCTGCGAACTGAAAAGATGGAAGCACATTGAATGCTGGGACGGAAAGCAGTGAGCATCAAGGGGCATTGAGCCCAGACCCATAATGCACCATGATCCCCTCCGCCTTCCCACAAGACCTAGCAGTAGAAGGGGGAGAGCTGCAATGTGGGATAGCTACCCATAGTGCACTGCTCTCATTGGCAATGCAAGCGCCGCAAGGTGGACATGCTATGGTGTAGGAGCAGGATTTTATAATTGTACTATGAGAATTAATGTATGATTTGATTTCATCCTGCCAGCCACCCTTTTTGAATAGCAGAAAGGAATGACAGACCAGAACAATCCTTATGACTGATTATGGTCACCCTTTTGTTTTAGGATAAGTTATAATGTCTACTATGGTTTCCTATATGTATTACAAATTAGGCACTCTGTTTAAATATATATTTCTTTGTTTTAAGGTTTTAGTAAGTAAGAGACAGGATCTTGTATTGAGTCTATGTTAAGGAGATTAAAGGAATGTTGAGGGCCTGAAGCCCCAATGTGAATTGTTCAAGTTATAAGATTTAGCAAGGCTTGATTTACAATGCATTCTGTTGAATATAAAATGCTGTCTGTATACCTTTGAAGGTTTCTGTAAGAGATTGTGTGAATGAGGAATGCATGCATCAGGAAAAGATCAGGTGTGGAAAAACTTGGAAAAACCAGGAGACAATCAGAAAACATCCATTGTATCCGATGCTAAACATGTTAGCAGCATTGACGACCTCAGGGATGAGGCAGGCACCCCTGAAGGTGAGACAACTAATAGAAGATAACGATGGGAAGCCTGACAATAACCATCAAATGATAACACCACTTAAGGACTAATGATTACAGGATGACATTGCAAAATGCATGGACTCAAATGGGAATTTACAACTATAAAGCTGGTGTGTTTTGCCATGGTTCAGTCCTGCAAAGCCTCGGAGCACCGGATCGCGACAACAAGAGCCCAGCTCCTCACTCATGTTCAATCTAACTGGCCATTAGATAGACTCGAGCTACAAGAGACTAGTAACTATAAACATCAACTGGCAGGACTCTGTGTGTGTGTGTATGTGTGTGTGACTAAAAAGCATATGCTAATTGTTGTATTTTCAATAAATGCAGTGTTTTTGCCTTCGCCTGTGTGCTTCTTATAAGTATAACAATGGCACCAGTGGAAGACAGTTTGGACATGCAACAGCGCTTTTAATGAACGCGCTTTAATGAAAGTGGTATAACTTTTGGTGCAGAAACTTGCCAGTCAGAGTTTTACTTTGTTGTGTTTTATGTATCTGAAGGTTATACTTTTAAGGAGTGAAACATGTAAAAACTTACATAAAATGTTTATATGTATTTTGTAAATAATGGGACAGATTCAGTGAAGCTGCATGGAAGATGTAAACTATCCCTTCCTGAGTCCCCTGGACCCCCTGTGCCCTAGTTGGACAATTTTGCTGCTGCTACACTCTAGGGTTTTCCTAAGGTGCTGGAGGCCAGAGGAGGTAGCTTCATTTTCTGGCTGAGGCTTCACAGAAGTCCTGCTAGCAGATGCTACCGAGGGGAGTGTTCATTTCTCTAAGTCCTACTTTGGCCAGAGCGGTGAACTCTGAGCTAGGCTGGCCCATACAAACCCACTGGCGGATAGAAAGATGCAGACACTTTCATGCACTGCAACTCCTCCCCATCAGACTTTCTAGGGTCTATACCAGGGGTTGGCAACCTTTCAGAAGTGCTGTGCCGAGTCTTTATTTATTCACTCTGATTTAAGGTTTCGCATGCCAGTAATACATTTTAACATTTTTAGAAGGTCTCTTTCTATAAGTCTATAATATATAATGAAACGATTGTTGTATGTAAAGTAAATAAGGTTTTTAAAATGTTTAAGAAGCTTCATTTAAAATTAAATTAAAATGCAGAGTCCCCCGGACCGATGGCCAGGACCCAGGCAGTGTGGGTGCCACTGAAAATCAGCTCGTGTGCCGCCTTCGGCATGTGTGCTATAGGTTGCCTACCCCTGATCTATACTGACAGAAGCCAGCACAAACCTAAGCTCAACCTGTACCTGTTTTGTAGGCAGACCTAAAAAAGAGAGAGGGAAACGTTTAAGTTTTGTGATTTTTGAACTCCCACCTCGAGATGTTTCTGAGCTGCAGAGTTAGGATCCAAACTTTCTCAAATACTGGATATTCAAATCTGGGGGGGTTCAGTCAGGCTTCTTTCTCTTCTCAGCTTTTTCACACTGCGGTGTGATACTAGCAGATAACCATCTCATCCTGAAGTGTACATGTAATCCCCCTGCTTGTCCCCATTGTTTTTGCTTGTCCATTTACCCCTCCTTGTACCTTCTCCTGTCCCTTTCTATGGCTTTTTCAAATACAATATGAATGGTGAATGGGTTTTTCAAGCATAAAGTATTATATGATATGGAATATTACATTTATACTTTCACTTTCCGGCAATGCTTTGAGAGTCCTTACAAAAATTCCATTGTGCCTTGTATTTGCCACTTTCTGCTACACTTGATGCCACTATAGAGTGAGTTCTCTGAATAATTGCAACAGCAGAGTTTACTTCTCTTTTCTGAAACCAGAAGGATAAGAGGGCACATGGGAACGGAACCTGTGGTAAAGGAAACCTTACCGCAAGGCATCCCCACCCTGCTTGACTTCCCCCTGATATAATGCTATAGAACGCGTGCAGGAACTGGATGTACCCTAAGGTCATGGTATCTCTCCTGTAGGGATTGCTTCACTGTCACTCCTGTGGGCTAGGATAGAAAAATAGATTTTTAAACAATGTAACTCTATTTTGCAATGTTGTGAAGCAATGGAAGATTCAGAAACAGTGTTTTTACCACAGCTTGCAGAAATGTAAACAGTCTGATATTTGCATTGATGCATTTTATTTATTTTATTTTTAGCTGAAGGGTGATAACTAAAATGCAAAGGAAAATCGGCAAGAGAAGGGGTGTTGGCTTGGTGATTTTAAAACATGAACTGCAAAGGTTTTATGGGAAACAGAAAAAAACATCTCACAAAGAAGTACAAGCAGTCAATGGACAGACAATAATATAATAGCATCTTTCATCCAGAAAAATCTCCAAATGTTTTACAAACTTTAACTGTGAGTTGAACAAATGGTAGGCTCACTTTCCCCAGAACCACCTAAGTGAATCAATAGTTTCACAGCACACAACAATACTACACAGCCTTTTAGGTCAAGGAGTCAAGAACAGCTTTCCTCAAATAAACCCACAATTGAGCATGTAATTAGACAGACTGGTGTTGATCCAAGTGTTCTGATCAAATTTCATTTTGGGTAACATTCCCACTATTGCCAAAAGGTACTTGTAGCTCTTTGTTGACCATAAGTGGTCAGGATCTTGGTTTTTACAAGAAAACACAGTGCTCCCTGCTACCATATTTGCACTTTTCCTAGCCACTTTTCCCAGAAGAAAGCTTGCCACCTACTGAATCGCTTAAAATCACTCCCTGCAGCAGCCTCGATTTTTCTTACAGGTCTCTTTTCCAGGTACAGACCCAGCCTGACCTTGCTTAGCTTGAGAGAGCCTATAACCAAATATATGGTTAAAAATAACAAGGATTTCCCCCAAATGTGACATTTTTATTTTTATTTTTTCTTCTGCATCTCCCTGAAGTTTCTCTTCTGAGCCAGAGTCCCACCTGTGCAGAGAAACCCCAGCAGTGATATCGGCAGCAGCACTGGAACAGTCAGCGTGTCAGGCTGTGCCAAAAATAGCTCAGTCTTGGCTACAAGTTTTAAAAATCTATCAAGATGTTATACCACTGACATTGCAGAGAATGGTGGCAGTGATATAAAATAATACGGGCTCAGCAGTATGAAATAAGCACTAACTTAGCTGATTCCCCATGGGCAAATTTCTTGCTTCAGTGCTGAACAGCAGCATGACTGATATGACAAAACCAATGCATGCTTGGCTATCTCCGCACAAGCATTAATAGCAAAGTAGCAATTTCGAGGAACTGCAAAAAATAAGAATAAAATGTTGGTGCATATTCCTGTTACTATGTTTGTATGGCTCCATCTTTATTTGAAAAGTTTTAAATAAAAGCCATTTGCAGTACATTTTTTACTTTGATGCTATCTTGCCTATCTAAATCCCAAGATAGAAGGAAAATCATTATTTAGGACAAGCACACTATTCGGGCCAGATTCTTTTGTGCACCAAGAGCCACTCAGTGCAGCACACAGCAGGTTACAGCTGTCTACTTTTTGTTGTTGCATACCTCCAACCACAGCTTCTGTATAGGTTAGCAAAGAATCCTGTGGCACCTTATAGACTAACAGACGTTTTGCAGCATGAGCTTTCGTGGGTGAATACCCACTTCTTCGGATGCAAGTGATACTCTGATACTTGTTTAGGTTAGAGCAGTCTTGGGGGTGTTCTAACCTACAGCATGTGAAGATGGTCTTTAAGCGACCATCCTCATCCTCCAGTTAAGGCTAGCCAGAGCACAATGCATGCCAACCAGGAGTGGGAAGCAAAGAAGCTGCTCTGACAGAGAACACTCGTCCAATCTGAAGAATTTTAATCTGAGTGACACAAAGCATTTGGATTGGGGGAAGGAATCTCTCCCTTAATCTTGCTTTCTGTTCTATTATAAACATTAACACCAACCTGCTCTACCTGCCTTTAAGATATGATTGGGGTTAAACAGACCACATTGTCAGATATATCATTCTAATTCCTACTCCCCAGAACTTTGTGTATTATAACAGCGCAAGTGCACCAAGTGCTTGTTCCAAGACCAGTCTTTTATGGGAATTGCTTCCCACTTGATAGGACTGAGGGATCAGGAAGGTCCTTGATGAGGGACCATGTGACTTAAGAGGCCTGCATGTGGTTAGCTGAGGATTGGGAGAGAGCAGGTTAGAAATGAATGGCAGCGTTCCCAGGCAGAGGGCCTGGGAAGAGAGCTGCAAGGTGCAGTAGGGTAGAAGCATTAGCTGAGAGAAATGCAGGAGGGCAAGCTTAGCTTGGAAGGACTAAAAGGAATGGGAAGTCCTGGAAGGAGAGCTATAAGGATGCTAAAGCCTATTATGAATTGAAAGGATGAACTGAGCCCAGGGAAGAAGGCTGAAAGGTTTGCTTTTGAGTGTTGTTTTCATGTAAATAAACCAGACCTCAGAAGGGGAGATTTAACCTGAAAGGCACTAGTGGTGTGGTATCTTGATTGGGAAGAAAGCAAACTGAAGCAGTGAAAGGCCTAATGTTGAACTGAGGGAGTCGCTGCCACATGAATGCAGCAGTAATTTGAGGCCTGGTCTACACTAGGCGTTTAAACCGGTTTTAGGAGCGTAAAACCGATTTAACGCCACACCCGTCCACACTAAGAGGCCCTTTATATCGGTATAAAGGGCTCTTTAAACCGGTTTCTGTACTCCTCCCTAACGAGAGGAGTAGCGCTAATATCGGTATTACCATATCGGATTGGGGTTAGTGTGGCCGCAGATCGACGGTATTGGCCTCCGGGCGGTATCCCACAGTGCACCACTGACCGCTCTGGACAGCAATCTGAACTCAGATGCAGTGGCCAGGTAGACAGGAAAAGCCCCGCGAACTTTTGAATACTTCCTGTTTGCCCAGCGTGGAGCTCCGATCAGCACGTGTGGTGATGCAGTTAAAAATCAAAATAAAGAAAGAGCTCCCGCATGGACGATGCGGACGTGATCGCTGTAAGGGCAGGCAAATCTGTTCTATCAGCGCTCCGTTACAGAAGACGAAATTCAAAATCATTTTAAAAAAATCTCCAGACAGATGCCATAGCAGGGACTCAGCGCACTGCTGCGTGACAAGCGTAATGGAAAGACAAAGAATCAAATGGACGCTCATGGCCTGGAGGACTCAAGCTATCCCACAGTTCCTGCAGTCTCTGAAAAGCATTTGCATTCTTGGCTGAGCTCCAAATGCTTCTAGGGTCAAAAACAGTGTCCGCGGTGGGTCAGGGCATAGCTAGGCAATTTACGCACCCCCCCACCCACCCCCAGAAGTGAAAGGGAAAACAATCCTCTCTTGACTCTTTTACATGTCACCCTATCTTTACTGAATGCTGCAGATAGACGCGATGGTGCAGCACTCAACACCAACATCCTTGCTCCCCCCACGCTATGGATGGCTGATGGTACAATATGGCTGGTATCCGTCCTCATCATCAGCCTATTGGCACATGGGGCAGTGCAAAAGGACTGGTAACCATGCTGACTAGCATCGGTAAGGTCAATCAAGGGCACCTGGTCCTAATTTTTCGTGGTAGATGGTACAGTATGGCTGATAACCATCGTCATCATAGCAACAGGGGGCTGAGCTCCATCAGCCCCCACCCTTCATGTATAAAGAAAAGATTCAATTGCCCCTGGACTAGCAGAGGGATGCTGGGCTCCTCTCCTACACACTCCTTACTGTCCTGTCTGGACTATCATAGCAGCTGGAGGCTGCCTTCCACTCATATCTCACTAACAAGTCACTGTGTCTTATTCCTGCATTCTTTATTACTTCATCACACAAGTGGGGGGACAATGCTACGGTAGCCCAGGAAGGCTGGGGGAAGAACGGAATCAACAGGTGGGGTTCTTGCAGGAGCACCCCCTGTGAATAGCATACAGCTCATAATTTCTGCAGGATCTGACACAGAGCAGCTGTGCTCTCTGGTTCTATGATACAGTGGTTCTCTAGTACACTTGCCCATATTCTAGGCAGGACTGATTCTATTTTTAGATACCAAAAAGGAGGGATTGACTCGGGGAGTCATTCCCAATTTTGGTTTTTGCACCCCTGGCTAAGAGCAGCCAGGGGCACTTATGACAGCAACAGATGGTGCAGTGCAAAAGGACTGGTAGCCACGATCATCTTATTACCAATTTATGGCATGGTAGATGGTACAATATGGCTGGTAACCATCTCTGCTATCATGCAAAAGCAAAAGCATGCTGCTGTGTAGCGCTGCTGAATCGCCTCTGTGAGCGGCATCTAGTACACATACGGTGACAGTCACAAAAGGCTAAACAGGCTCCATGATTGCCATGCTATGGCATCTGCCAGGGCAATCCAGGGAAAAAAGGCACGAAATGCTTGTCTGCCGTTGCTTTCCCAGCGGAAGGAGTGACTGACGACATTTACCCAGAACCACCCGCGACAATGATTTTTGCCGCATCAGGCACTGGGATCTCAACCCGGAAATTCCAAGGGGCGGGGGAGGCTGCGGGAACTATGGGATAGCTACGGAATAGCTACCCACAGTGCAATGCTCCAGAAATCGACGCTAGCCTCGGACCGTGGACGCACACCACCGATTTAATGTGTTTAGTGTGGCCGCGCACACTCGATTTTATACAATCTGTTTTGTTAAACCGGTTTATGTAAATTCGGAATAATCCCGTAGTGTAGACGTACCCTGAGTCTTTGCCATGTCTCTTAGCAATGAGTGTAGACTGAATTTTGTTCCTTGCCAAAGCAGCCTCGTTTTTCTTGGAAAGGCTTGTACAGGCCAGTCAACCCCAGCCCATTTACTGAAACTACGGCTGCTTTCTACTGTGCCTTACCTCATTATAGTACTGACTGATAAGAGGAGCATGCAGTTAGGCATCACTATAGTCTCCAATAAGGAGAGAGCAATTGAGTGTGGGGTGAAAAATCTTCCATTTGATCCCAATGCCCACAAGACTAAATCGGTCCCTGAATATAAGATTATGCAGACACCTCCATATCCCCATCACCCCCCCACACGCACACACCCTCCAAAGATGCAAAATAAGATGTTGCAGGTCTATCTGAATTATCAGTGGCTGATCATGTCATCACCAAAACAGCTAGCAATATGAAAATCAGCCTATTAGCAGCATACTGTATGAAGAACCTGAGTAAAAGATTCCCACAGCCTACATTTTTACAAGCAATTAGCAGGTTGGAAAAGGTGCAAGAAACAGAATGGGGATGTCTAAATTGACATATACAAGTACTTGTCCACTCTGCTGCGATTTCACAGTGTGGGCTGAACTAATTAGGAACAATTTCTGAACTAAGCAACAAAGAGTCCTGTGGCACCTTATAGACTCACAGATGTATTGGAGCATAAGCTTTCGCGGGTGCATACCCACTTCGTCAGACGCATGTAATGGAAATTTCCAGAGGCAGGTATAAATATGCAGGCAAGAATCAGTCTAGAGATAAAACGAGGTTAGTTCAGTCAGGGAGGATGAGGCCCTCTTCTAGCAGTTGAGGTGTGAGCACCAAGGGAGGAGAAACTGCTTTTGTAGTTGGCTAGCCATTCACAGTCTTTGTTTAATCCTAAACTGATGGTGTCAAATTTGCAAATGAACTGAAGCTCAGCAGTTTCTCTTTGAAGTCTGGTCCTGAAGTTTTTTTGCTGTAGGATGGCTACCTTTAAATCTGCTATTGTGTATCCAAGGAGGTTGAAGTGGTTTTTGTATATTGCCATTCCTAATATCTGATTTGTGTCCATTTATCCTTTTCCATAGGGACTGTCCAGTTTGGCCAATGTACATAGCAGAAGGGCATTGCTGGCACATGATGGCATATATAACATTGGTGGACGTATAGGTGAATGAACCGGTGATATTGTAGCTGATCTGGTTAGGTCCTGTGATGGTGTTGCTGGTGTAGATATGTGGGAAGAGTTGGCATCGAGGTTTGTTGCATGGATTGGTTCCTGAGTTAGAGTTACTATGGTGCGGTGTGTGTTTGCTGGTGAGAATATGCTTAAAGTTGGCGGGTTGTCTGTGGGCGAGGACTGGCCTGCCTCCCAAGGTCTGTGAAAGTGAGGGATCATTGTCCAGGATGAGTTGTAGATCACTGATGATGCGTTGGAGAGGTTTTAGCTGAGGACTGTAGGTGATGGCCAGTGGAGTCCTGTTGGTTTCTTTCTTGGGCTTGTCTTGCAGCAGGAGGCTTCTGGGTACACGTCTGGCTCTGTTGATTTGTTTCCTTATTTCCTTGTGCGGGTATCGTAGTTTTGAGAATGCTTGGTGAAGATCTTGTAGGTGTTGGAGCAAATGTGGTTGTACCTCAGCACTTGACTGTAAATGATGGATCATGTGGTGTGTCTGGGATGGAAGCTGGAGGCATGAAGGTAGGCACAGTGGTTGGTGGGTTTTCAGTATAGGGTGGTGTTAACGTGACCATCACTTATTTGTACCATGGTGTTTCTGAACTGTTCTCCTTCCCCATAGAGAATTCTGTCTGGAGCAGTTTTGGTAGCTGTCCAAAATCACCTGCTTTTTTGTAGACTGACTCTTTTGTGACAGAGGTTGCCTGGAAATTCTAAATGCCATTCTGAGAAAACTTTAATACCTTTCTGGTTATTCTCCAAGATTTTAGTAAAGGGTAGAAAGAAGCCAGAGAGCAATCTCACTATGCCCCCTCTTTCCCAAATGGGGGGAAGTTAGGAAATGCAAATACCTCCATATCCCCATCATCCCTTCCCCAAAACACACAATAAGATGTTCCAGGTTTAGGTGAGTTGTTAGCAGCTGCTCATGACATTATAAAAAATCAGCAAAAAAGGCTGATTTTCATATGACCAGCTATCTGCTTATACAAGCTAAAAGCCAAATTCAGACCTCTCCAATTTTTCGCTCTAAGGCAGTTATAGTTAGTCACTTGTATTTGCCACTTTACTAAGCAACAGAGTTACAGCTGCTTATAGCCAGGCTGAATTTGGCTCAAAATGTTTATTGGGGACCAAATTCTGCTCTCATTAAACACTATACAACTCCTATTGCACTATACAACTCCTATTGTGATTGAGCTGTTTTTGGCCATATGATCATACTAGGCCAGTGGTTCTCAACCAGGGGTAGGTGTATCACACAGAGGTCTTCCGGGGGGTACATCAACTTGTCTAGGTATTTACCTAGTTTTACAATAGACCACATAAAAAGCACTAGTGAAGTCAGTACAAACTTAAATTTCATACAGACAATGCTTTATATACTATACTGCTTTATATACAGGACCGGCTCTAGGCACCAGCAAACCAAGCACGTGCTTGGGGCGACACAATTTCAGGGGCGGCATTCCGGACATTTTTTTTTTGCGCTTTGGCAGTTGAGCTCTCAGAGGTTTTTTTGTTTGTTAATTTTTTGCTTGGGACGCAAAAAACCTAGAGCCAACCCAGTTTATATACTATGCACTGAAATGTTAGTTCAATATTTATATCCCAATTGATTTATTTTTATAATTATATGGTAACAATGAGAAAGTCAGCAATTTTTCAGTAACAGTGTGTTTCGACACTTGTATTTTATGTCCAATTGTGTAAGCAAGTAGTTTGTAAGTGAGGTGAAACTTGGGGGTACACAAGACAAATCAGACTCCTGAAAGGGGTACAGTAGTCTGGAAAGGTTGAGAGCCACTGTCCTAGGCTAACTGAAAGGTGAGGGAGGCTCTCAGCATAAGGAATGCATGGGGTAGAAGATGAAACCGCCCCTCAGTCAGGCTCTGGGGAAAACTCTGGGGTGAGGTTTCTTTAAAAAGATGAACCTTGAACTGAAACCTACATCCTTTAAAGCAACAGTTTAATAAATCTGAGGAGGGAGATCTTTGTGGCATAGCTCCCTCTGTCTCGGGGGCATAAAACAGAATGATTTATGACACCAATACATCAAATACTATTTACATTTTTTGTAAATTAACAAAATGTGCAAATGTAATGTGAACAGTTAGTTTTAAAGAAATGAAATAAGCTCAAGTGGCACATTTATTGTCAGGGTTGTTCCTCTTTTTTAAAGCTCTTAGATGGGTGCCAGGCTGAATGCTAAGTTGCCGCTCAGTGAAACAGGGTTTCAAAAACACAGCTGAGAAATGTGAAAATGAAGTCTGCTTGTTTGAAATGGGTTGCCATTCAAAGCAGAGATGAGAAGGAAGGCAGCTGGTGACATATTCAGGGATGTTCTCTCTCCATCTGAGTCTTGTGTAATGGGCCAAATTTTAAAAGGAGCTTCAGTCTGGCCTCTAATTTGTGCCTGCAAGTTTTATTGTAAATTGGGTGGCTAGACAGCTGTATTCTACAATTTGTGAGCATGACTGTTGAAAATTTGGCCCAGTGGGTAGAGTAGCTCTTAGCTGTGCACACTTAATGGGCAAGATCCTTAGCTAGTGTAAATTGGCACAGCTCCATTGACTTTAATGGGGAGCTACACCAATTTACACCAGCCAAGCATCTGGCCCTACTAATCTGTCAAATTTACTATTTCGACTTGACTCTTTTGATTTAGGAAAAGATTGAACCCAGATATTCAGCTCTTGAATTACTTTCTTTTCTAGAATCAAGTGAATTGCTGAGGAGAGGGAGTATGAGAGATGTGAGGAGAGGCTTAGACGCCCAAGCAGCTGACCTGGTGTGCCTGGCTGACAGGCCAGAGATAGACACCTCCCTCTGCCAAGGCCAGCTCCAGGTACCAGCAGACCAAGCATGTGCTTGGGGCGGCATCTTGGGGTGGGGCGGTGCTCGGGTTTTTTTGTTTTTGTTTTTTTGGTTTGGCGGGGTGGCGCTGAAGGGGTTTTTTTTGTTTATTTGTTTTTGTTTCGGCTGGGCGGCGCTCGGGGGGGGTGTTTCGGCGGCGTGGCGCTTGGAGGGGATGGGGGGCTTCGGCGGCGTGGCGCTCAGAGGGGATGGGGGGCTTTCGGCAGCACAGCTCTGGGGGGGGGGTGTTACGGCGGGGTGGCGCTCTTTTTTTTTTTTCTTGGGGCAGCAAAAAAGTTAGAGCTGGCCCTGCCCTCTGCTCAGGAGCCATTGTAAATTCTTTCCAGGAGTTAAGCACTTAGCCAGTTCAACTGCTTCTGTAGCCCATAACTTAGCAACCAAAATTGTCTGCCTCTCTCTCTCTCCAGCTCAGACTCATCCTATATTTCCCTGTGTACCCAACTATCTGTCTGTGCTGCTCTGCCACCTATCAATGGCCTGCATCTGGTCCTCCTGCTGTGGGGGTTGACAGGCATTGGGTCTTAGGCATGCTCAGATCATGCTTACAGGATGGGGGGCAGAAAATAAAGGACAATTTGCCCATTTTTAAGAAAAAGTCGAGACACCTGCAGGACAGCATAAATACAGGACTGTCCCTTTAAAAACAGGACGTCTGGTCACTCTGTCTTTAGGACATAATCAGCTTGATTGTCAGTGGGGTCTCAACCAGCCAACATTTGTGCATGAAGAGTCCATGCCTGACAACTTCATTCCTCTGGCACAATGGAACTTTCTAGAGTAAGGGTAAAGTAAAGTAGAGTCCTGAGTGGGACTATTTTTCTAATCCCTCTCCTTTCCTGCAATACCCACTCCCACCAGCTCCTGCATTGTTTCCTGCATTTTTATCCTGCTCCCACTTGCAAAAACCTTAGATCCCAGAAATCCCCCAAGAGAGAGAGATTCCCCCATGCTACTAAAAACAAAAACAAAAAAAAACCCCAAATGGTTGGCGTGTGTGTGTGTATGTATATATATATATATATATATATATGGAATTCAGACACAATTTTTGCCACTAAAAGAATAAAACAAATCTTGCTTAAACGTAAAAAAATACTTTAACTCCTGTTATAATAGATATCAAATCTCTTTCTAACCCTCACTTAAATTTAAGTATTAACATATTTTTAAAAGAAAAACGTGCTTTACATGGCTGAAATTCTATTTCTGACAAATTGATGAGAGATTTAGTGTTTTCCCGCAAATTACCTCAGTCTGGTTCTTTGCCCACCCAATCCCGCTCACAAGAAAGTACATTTTACCCGCTCCTGCTATTATGGCAGCGGGTCCTGCAGGACCCAGGGGATCCCAGTCCCACTGTAGGGCTCTGGAGTAAAACTAGTCTGTGCAGGAGACAGAACTTTCTCAAGGGCCAGTCTGAGACTGTAGAATGAACTCCCACGGGAACTATCACAAATCTCACCACCTTCTGTTCCAAGGTCAGGGTGCACTTCTTCACCCTTCTCTTGTCTAACATAAATATACAGTAATGTGTTTTGTGTGTGTGTGCACCCATGCATGCATGTGTGTATAAAAGACAACCTACCAAAATAAAACACTCCACCCTGGGGAGAGGATGAGAGAACCAACGCATAACAGATGTTAGTCATGTTGCATAACGCACTACTGCAAAGTACTTAGTTACTATTTGTGGACTGATAGATTCAGAGATTATAAGGCCAGAAGTGGCCACTGATCATCTAGTCTGACTTCCTGTATAACACAGACCATAGGACTTCCCTGAATTTAATTCCTGTTTGAACTAAAGCATATCTCTTAGAAAAACATCCTCACACAATTTTAAAATTGCCACTGATGCAGGGCTGTCCCTAGCCATTTTGGTGCCCTATGCAGCCCCCCTGTGGGAGGGCTGTGTGGAACCCCAGGACTCCACAGGGGGTGGGGGGAGCAGGCTTGAGTTGGCAGTGGGGAAACTGACCCCCAGCGTGAGCCATTGGAGCGGAGCAGGGCCAGGTCGCTCCACTTCCTGCCGCCCGGTGAGTGCAGGGCAGGCCCAACCCAGCACTCACGGGGCAGTGGGAAGTGGAGTGACCTGGCCCCAGCCCCCTCCGCTCTGCTCCCCTGGCTTCCAGCCTTGTGGTGCAGGGGGAACCGCCCCCCAGCACTCACCGGCCATAGGGCTGGGAGCCAGGAGAGCAGAGGGGACTGGGGCTGGGTCACTCCACTTACTGCTGCCAGTGAGTGCAGGCCTGCCCCCTGCTGCAGGCCTCAGGGGAGCAGGAGCGGGGCTGAGCAGGGGAAGGAAGAGGTGGGAAGGGTGCAGAACAGGGCGGTAGCTTTGGGGAAGGGGTGGAGTGGGGGCAGAGCAGGGGCAGGAAGAGGCGGGGTGGGGGTTGAGCAGGGCTGGGGGCCATGGGGAAGAGGCGAAGCAGGGGCTGGAGCAGCACGCAGCTGCGTAGGGCATCCTGGTGCCCTACGCAGCTGCATACTTTGCGTATGGGTAGGGATGGCCTTGCACTGATGGATAAACCACCACAACCCTTAGTAAATTGTTCCAGTGGGTCATCATCCTCTCTTTTAAAATTTTGCACCTTATTTCCAGTCTGAATTTGTCTAGTTTCAACTTCCAGCCATTGGCTATTGTAATACTATCCATGCTAGATGGAGAACCCATTATCAAATTTCTGTTCCCCATATAGGTACTTATAAACTGTGATTAGGTCAACACTTAATGCTTTGTTAAGCTAAATAGATTGAGCACCTTGAACCTATCATTATATGGCATTTTTCCTAATCATTTAATCATTCTTGTGACTCTTCTCTGAACACTCTTCAGCATCCTTCTTGACCTGGGAATACCAGAAACACACATTCCAGTAGCAGTCACAACAATGCCAAATACAGAGGTAATATAACCTCCCTATTTCACTTAATATTCCTGTTAATACATCCAAGGGTCGCATTTAGCCCTTTTGGCCAAAGCATCATACATGTTCAGCTGTTTTTTCAGTCACTACTTCCCAGGATAGAGTCTCCCATCCTGTAAATATGGCCTGCATTCTTTGTTCCTAAATGAATGACCTTACATTTGACTGTGTTACAACACATATTGTCTGCTTTCGTCCAGTTTACCAAGCCCTCCAGATCATTCTGTATCAGTGACCTGTCCTCTTTGTTATTTACCATTCCCCAATCTTTGTATCATCTACAAACGTGATCAGTGATGATTTCATGTTTTCTTCCAGGTTACTGATAAAAACGTTAAATAGCATAGGGCCAAGAACTGAATCCTGCAGGACCTCACTAGAAACAAATATGCTCAGCGATGCTTTCCTAAGTACAATTACATTTTGAGATCTGTCAATTAGCCATTTTTAATCCATTTACTATGTGCCATGTTAATTTTGTACAGTTAGAATTTTTCAGTTGAAATGTGGTGGTGTACCAAGTCAAATACCTTGCAGAAGCATCTGATGAAGTGGGTATTCACCCACGAAAGCTCATGCTCCAATGCGTCTGTTAGTCTATAAGGTGCTACAAGCTCTTTGCTGCTTTTACAAATCCAGACTAACACGGCTACCCCTCTGATACTTTACATCAACACTATTACCTTAATAGCCAAACTTGTAATTTAATCAAAAAAAGACATCACATTAGTTTGACAGGATCTGCTTTCTATAAACCCACGTTGATTTGCATTAATTATATTGCCCTCCTTTAATTCTTTATTCATAGAGTCCCATATCAGCCATTCCATTATTTTGCCTCCGACTGATACCAGGCTAACAGGCCTATAATTACCTGAGTTGTTCCATTTACCTTTTTTAAATATTGTCACTACTTTAGCTTTCTTCCAGCCATCTGCAACTTCTCCAGTGTTTCTAGAGCTATTGAAAATCAACAAGCAAGCTAGCAAGCTCTAGCAAGCTCTTCAGTCAGCTCTTTTAAAATTCTTGGATGCAAGTTATCTTGACCAGTTGATTTTAAAATGTCTAACTTTAGTAGCTGCTGTTTAACATCCTCCTGCATTATTAGTTGAACAGAAACTATTTCATGTCCTATGATTTTACTACATCATCTGTTTTCCCCCAAATTCGGAACAGAAATATTTATTGAACACTTCTGCTTTTTCTGCATTATTATTTATAATTCTACCATTTTCATGTAGTTAATGGACTGATGGCATTATTAGGGTTCTTTTTGTTCCAATATACTTCAAAAACTCCTTCTTATTGTCCTTAACTCTGCTGGCCATAGGTTCTTCTTGTGTCTTTTTGCTTCCCTTAATAATTTTCTGCAATTCCTAGGTTCTGATTTATATTCATTACTTTTCTTCCACTTGTTTTATATATATATATATATATATATATATATATATATATAGTATAGCTGCCTTTACTTCACCTCTTAAAAATGTTCTTAAACAGTTGCCAATTATCATTCAAATTTTTCTGTTTTAAATGATTTCTCCCAACTGCTTTGCCTCATAGTTTTCAGCTCTGTGAAATTGTCCTTCACTGTGGCAATGAGCAAAGTGTAAGAAACAATAGCGAATAGAAGAGAAAACAGAATACAGTGTCTGTACACACTGTCACGCTGTCGGAGTGGCTCATGACTGTGAGTGCCTCTCAGGGCAGACTGTCAATAACTGGGCAGACATCCCAAACTGGCAGTGGGTTCTGTAATTAGATTTCACCAACCCAGTAACAAATGTAAACTCCTGGATCATAACACTCTTACCCTGGAGTCACAGACAGTCCCCTTAGACCAAGGGTGGGCAAACTTTTTGACCTGAGGGCCACATCTGGGTATGGAAATTTGTGTGGTGGGCCATGAATGCTCATAGGATTGGGGTGCAGGAGGGGGTGAGGGTGCCGGCTGGGGGATGCAGGCTCTGGGGTGGGGCCAGAAATGAGGAGTTCAGGGTGCAGGAGGGGGCTCCAGACAGGGGTTGGGGTATGGGGGGGGTGAGGGCTCTGGAGTGGGTCTGGGGATGAGGGGTTTGAGGTGCAGGAGGGGGTTCCGGGCTGAGGCCAAGGGGTTTGGAGGGCAGGAGGGGGATCAGGGCTGGGGCAGGGGGTTGGGGCATGGGAGGGGGTGCAGGCTCTGGGTGGCGCTTACCTCAAGCAGCTCCCAGAAGCAGCGGCATGTCCCCGCTCTGGCTCCTATGTGGAGGTATGGCGCCGGCCAGGCAGCTCTGCATGCTGCCCTGTCTGCAGGTGCTGCCCCTGCATCTCCTATTGGCCATTGTTCCCGGCCAATGGGAGCTACAGAGCCAACACTTGGGGTGGAGGAAGCGTGCAGAGCCCCCTGGCTGCCCCTACACATAGGAGCCAGAGCGGGGACATGTCACTGTTTCTGGGAGCTGCACGGAGCAGGCCAAGCCCCTGACCCCGCTCCCCGGTGGGAGCTCAAGGGCCAGATTAAAAGGTCTGATGGGCCGGACATGGCCCGCGGGCCATAGTTTGCCCACCCCACCTTAGACTCTGCAGTCTCTCGTGCCACGGAAACAAATTGTATTTAGTGATAAATGGTCACTTACAGCACAAATCACAATATTCAGGTTGCTTCCAGTCCCAAGAGACCAGTCACTTACCCCAAATCAACTAGTACAGATCGTACACCAAAGACAACATCTGTAGCCAATCCTGTAATAAACTATCTAAAAGTTTATGAACTAGGAAAAAGAAGTAAGTTATTTACAGGCTAAAGCAAGCAAACACACATATACACAAATGAGTTACCATCTAAATTCTAAGAATGACAGCTTTGTAGTGATTTGTCAATTCAAAGTGTCTTTCAGGACATACCTAGGGGTAACCTCTGAGAAACTCTGGCTTACTTTGGAGTCTCTGGACTTGTCAGAGTTCAAACATCAAAGGGAGATGGAAAATTTTCCTGTTAATTTGTTTTATTTCCTTCATTCAACTTCCAAATCCACAGGACAAGCTTCTTTGCAGGTAGCATTTCCGAGGTGCAATAGGGCCATTAACCAATCCTTTGTACTGCAATGTTCCTTGATGGCCCTTCTGATTCTGATAATCCTTCTGGATGGGTGGAGGAGTGGGGACAATTTCCATGTGTGGGTTCACAAGTTCAGAGCAAGCATTTTCAAAGTTATAAAGTAAAACTTAACATGTTTTCTTATAACATGGAATACCAACATTACAAGTGAGATTAATGCATGCAGCAATTTACAAGCATTTCATACAGTCTAATCACTAAATACATTCTTATAAGACTAATACCTATTTTGAGCAAAACTAACATACAGGTGAACTGGTCTCATCTCCAGATATGAATTTGTTCATTCTTAGCTAATTTGTTAGATCTTGGCAAGAACTGGCACCTGGTTTGCCAACATCACACACACTTTTGTACAAAGCCCACTTTTATCTTATCAGAAAAGCTTATTAAGCAATATTGTTCATGCACACATGGAAGCCAGTGTCTGAAAATCAGAATTATAGAAATGTTACCCTCCATTTTATATATGACACTTAGTTACCACAATAATGGGCACATGAGATCTGCCTGCAGATAGTGTTATCTCATGAGTTATTTGGGAGAATAGACCCCACAAAGCAAAACTGGGCTCTTCTCTTGCTGAGCTTTGTTTAAGACAACACTCTATGTTCTAAAAGAGAGAGGCACATAAATATATTATAAAGCAGTGGAACACTCAATAATTAATTTTCAAGAAGAAGATTCTATTTCAAGAGCAACATAAAAGGACTTTTGGATTCTCTCAGTCTGTAAGCAGAATTCTGGGGAAGAATTTGAAGAATATTCAGAAATGGGATAAAGAAGCAGGCTCAGATTTCTCTGCAGTTGTGTACTGAGCCCTGGACACAGAATAGTATCTCTTTTAGAAAAAGAGATGGATCCACTGGCATACTGACCCTATGCTTGACTGTGATAGGTGGAAGTTTATCTGAGCCTAGTGACACAAATTATAATCCCTTATAGGTATTTATACTCTTCTCAGTCTGATCCAAAACCCACTGAAATCAATCATCAGACTCCCACTGAGTTCAGTAAGCTTTGGATAAGATTCATCATGAATGAATAACTTCACTGCCAACTGTATACACACACATTCTAAATTATTTACACTTTTCACTGTGAAATAGCTTTTTACTCTTCGCTTATGTGTGTCTTTTCTCTTTGGGCAGAATTTGACTCACTAGTATTAAAATCCTGTAAGGCCATAAAAGACTGCAGAGAAGCAGGGTTTGCCTCTGCTAATAAACCCAGAATGAGCCACTAAAAATGACACTATTGATCTTTGAAAAACCCAGTGTAAAATCAAAGAGCAATAGCTATATGATTGCACGCACAAAGAACAAGTGGGCATACAGTAGTTGATTACTTTAGATTCACTGCATTGTTACTGATTACATCCATCCTTGGAAATAAAATTACCTTCTGAGACAACAGGAGGCAAAGTGTATTGGATCCACATATTTCACAAAAATAAAAGCCATTTTAAAGCAATAATTCATCTCTACAAACATGTGCTCTGTATATTAAAGCAGTCACATTTGGAAGGGATTGGCTTTTTAAGTGGGAAAGTTAAACGAGACCCAATTAGCATTAACAATCTCCTTGTACTTAGTAGTTGGGGAGCACAGGTTCTCAAACTACTCCCTGTGGCTTCTAGCTGAACTACAGATGTGATTAGGCTGCTGCTTCTGCAGCTGCACAAAAGTCAAGAGGCCTACAGCCAACTGAGTGGAGTCAGACAACAGATCCCACTGAGCGTATCTTCTTGAGAATAGGGCCAGACCCTAGTAGGATGTACAGAGTGCTTAAGCAGGTTAGGCACCTAATGCCCGTTGCAGTCAGGGGAGGTATTGTAGCGACGGGATGTGGCCTCTCGCCGAGACAGACGGGGAGGAACCCCCCACCCCAGTTGCGTGGCCAGAAGACTGGTCAGCATGTTTTGGCTGGATCCCTCAGACCCAGTGGTGGAACCATCTGCCACTGTTAGGGCCCTGGGCTAGGACTCAGTGGAGTAGGGTGGCCTGGGTCCCCTAACCCCCTGCAGCCAACCCCACCCTAGGGTAGCAGCCTACAAACCTTAGGCCATCAGGCCTGCGTTTGTCTGCCATCTGCCTGAGTTAGGGCATCAGATGATAGCAGGGGCACAGCCCCAAACGGGCTAGGGGCCTGTGCTCTTTAGCCTGCCTGGTGCTGCACCCCTCCTGGTGGACTGTGCCCTTTAGGCTGTTCAGTGCTGCCCTCTTCAGCCAGTTTTGGTGCTGCACCGTACCTGGGGACTTGCACCGCTAGCTTGTTTGGTGCTGAGTTCCCCCTGGGGGCCTGTGACTTTCAGCCTGCTTTCTGCTGTGCCCCTAGCCTGTTTGGTGCTGTGTTCCACTTTAGGGACTGTGCTCTTAGCCTGTTCGGTGCTGCTTCCCTAGCCTGTGGGCTTGCGCCCCCAGACTGTTTGGTGCGGCACCCTTAGCTCGTTGGGTGCTGTGGCCTGCATGGGGGCCTGCGCCCTGCCTGGGGTTAGGGCTCCGACTACAGGCTGCCTGGTTCTATCTACTCAGCCAGGGCCTCGAAGGCTGCTTGTTATAAGAGGGAGGGGGCGTGGCCTGTCTCCCAGACTGAGAGGAGTTATGGCCAATACCTCCTACAGGCACCTAAGCACATTTGGGCATCTGGACCTGGGTGCCTAAGTGACTTAGGTGCCTAGTGGGATTTTCAAAGCACCTATCCGTATCTTTAGGGACCTGAATATTTTTGTAAATGTGGCGCAGAAAGACCAGGGGCCTGACACCATTTCATTTCTGTTAGAAGACCACCTTCGTTAAAGCCAGAGATTCTGCCATCACTGTTCATGCTGAGCAGTAGTTTATTTGGAACAGTCACTGAAATCTGTTGGAGTGCTCCACAAGTAAGAATTACGTGTGTCCTGTCATGCTGTCTTAAGGCATGTTTGACTGGACATTTTGGAGCAAACAACTGATCATTTTCCCTGAAACCGAAGTGACTGATTCTGCCAAGAAACAGCTCCTCCTATTGCAGCCTTTTCATCTTAATTTACAACAAAAAGTGGTTTAAAGATGTTGAAATTACACCAGCTCATGCATCCTCTTCTATACCTAGTAACCTCATTCATGTCTGCTGTCATATACAGACATGTGATTACACCATAGTAGGTTGGGAAACCACATGACTGATTTAATATAATCATTGCCACTCTGCATATATATTAAAAATAGCTAATTTTTCATGTTGAATTACTGTAGTACCTAAACCTCATGATTGGTTTACATTTACAATCCCTCTCCATGTATGTTTTACATGGGAGAGGGAGGCGCACCAGTGATAATTATGGGCATGTCAGGAGGATATGACAGATATATGGTACAACCAATTTAAATGAAGAACTAGTGAAAGAACAAGAGACATGCAAAATCTTCATGGACAGTGAAACCCTCCAAAAGACATACAGCTAGTCATTAAATAGCATCCCTGTCCACTGAGATGTATAGGATTGAGACCAGCTGACCTGTAAACAGGATAGGTCAAATTCTACCCTGTCCTGAGTAACCTCACTGACTTAAATGGTGTTGCAAGAGTGTAAATTGTGGCAGAATGTAGCCCTGTAAGTCTGTTTCTCCCTCATTTTTATTAACTCCACAGCTACGGTTAAAGAAGCAATAAGAGGAGGTGATACGTGCATAAATCCACTCAGCGGATCAATATACTGTACCTTATAGTTGGTTCTTAGGATATTTCTGTTCAATAGTGGTTTTTAATGTCTAATTGGCTTTCCTAACAAATTTTACCAAACACACACTTCAATTCACAGTGAGCCAGTTCCGGGTCACATTAAAGTTTTTCTGAGGAAGCACAATGTCTCCTCTGTAACAAGCTGCATCAATTCTGCCTCACCAAATGGCAGTCACCCATGGTGACAGGCAGACTTCTTAGCAATCTAAAGAGAGAAAGTAAAGTCACAACAGCCTCCTCAGCCACAAGTGCCAGATCTTAATAAAAAAACCACATGCACAAAACAATGGCTACCTAAACCACCGTGCCATCCCTCGGCCTAAAGGCAGACTGAAAGGGGTCAAGCAAATCTAAAAATTCCAAATGCCACTGGCTTTTCCTCCCAATAAGCTTCCAGGGCGAAGGAAAATTTGAGCCAGAACAATAGTTGGTGAGACTGCCACCATCAAGCGAGGTTGCTTGAATAAAGGCTAACAACCACCTGTTTGAGGGGCACTGGTGACCTACCATCTCACAAGACAAGGTGAGACGGCAGAAATGTCAGAATGCAGTTCTGTAGCCATTCCATGTACAGATTTCCCATAGAATTTCCAAGTGCAACAGCAGCGGGCGCACAAATTTTACTTTCTGTGCCTCTGCTCCATGTGTCTATACAGCAAAAAAAACCCCCAAAATAAACAAAAACAAAAAGCTCCACAGGGCTCACACTATGGGGCTAAAAATAACAGTGTAGACATTCAGGCTCGGGCTGGAGCCTGTGCTCTGAAACCCAGCGTGCCCCGTAGCTCAAGCCCAAGCCGGTTTACCCAGGCTTCAAGTCTTGCTGCTGCAGAGTTTTTTTTTGCAGTGCAGATATACCTATGATAACACTATATTAATCACAGCAATTTCTTAACAACCTGGTGATATGTCTGGAACAATGCACCTAATTTCATATACATTTTTGGTGAAATTTTATGGCATTTCCTTGAAATTCAGTTCAGTGAGTTCCCTTGGATTTCACTAATCTGATATACTATGTGTTCCTGTGATTAAAAATGTCACTCATAGCTACAAGGCATGTTTTCATGGTTTATTTATTCTTTCCTTTTTCTTTGTGGTGGATGAAGGATGAGATGAGAGTTCATTATGGAAGGGATGGAAGCAGACTTGTTTGTTTTTACTACCAAATGTTTTCTACATGATAAAAATAATAAATCTCCGCTTGTACAGGGACTTAGGTATTGAATTTCTCTTATCCAGTGAAATGACAAGCAGATTCCCTTCATCAAGAGTTGTCAGTAAAAGCACAACGTATGATTCGTTCAGAAGGATTAATAGATACTGTAGTAGATTTATTCTCATCATTTGTGAAATATATTGCCAGATAAAATAATTCATGCTAAGTATTTAGGAGAGAAAAACCTACCTCCATGTAGTGCAAAACAAACAAGACTTAATCTGAGCCTTGACTAAAATTTGGATCTGATTTTCTACCCAGACGCCACCACTCACCCTAAACCTTGGAAATAACTGGGGTTGGATTTAAAAGATCTCCGAAGGTTCTGATTCAGAGTTATGATTTTGCCCATTACAGAGGTACAGCATTTAGACCTAAAGATTAGATGTTGGGGGGAGGGGAGGGCTTAGTTCAGATCCATCTATGAGAGACCAAGTCAGATTTTTGTGGCCTCTTTACAGCTCTAAAATTGCAATTGTTCCACAGTGCACAAGGAATTCAGCAGCATAAGCAAAACTGCTAATCCTTATTTATGCTTGTCTCTTTCACCAAATGAAGTTGGTCCAATAAAAGACATTACCTCACCCACCTTATCTCTCTCATATCCTGGGACCAACATGGCTACAACAACACTGCATACAACCCTTATTTAAACAGAGCTTACTTCTCACAGATGTTATTAGAAGCTAAATAGAAATTTACAGAGAATAGTTAACTATTAATCCCCATGAAAAAAATAATTAAATACACAATGGCATTTCATCTCTCATCATTCATATATCTGAGAGGAAAGAAGCAGCATAAATAAAATATGAATTAATGCCTTCTAACTCAAATCATCATTTTTGTAACCGGAAGATGTAATGAAACACATGAGAATTCAGAGGAATGAATTCAAATTATTCAAAATATGTTCCATAATGATGATTCAGATGAAAGACAGATTGGTCCAATTCATCAAAACTGATTTGAATTTAGCAGTTACTCTAGTGTTCCAAAAATTGTTTAACTCCTAAAACCCACATTACCCAGTGAACAAATGTTTTGAGAGCTGAAGCCAGCAGCATTTGTGGTACAAGAAGAGAGTCTGATTATATCACATACCTGCCAATTTTACACTGAGTTAACTCCACTCACTTCAGTGGCATTGCTTGTGATTTACCCTATTGTAAGTGAGACTGTAACTGGACCCAGAATGTTTGTTTGCAAGAGGTTTTAAAATAACGTTTTAAGTTTGATTAAACTGCACTATTGCTTTAATAAAGTTTTAATAGTATGAAGTTTCTAACAATTTACATCTTTCAGATCCTTCCTATCATATATGGACATAGGTCTTGGAACATACAGGATATAATACCATTCAAAAGCTTTTTTATAGGGCCATATGTTACTGTCCCCATTCAATCATTTCTCAGGAGAAGATCCCACTGAAATCAATGAGAGTTTTATCTAAGTAAGGAGCTAGAGGACCAATGACAGAAAATTCTAAGACTATCCTGAGTGGTGCAAGCTCCCTCATCTCCTGTTGAGACAATGGGAGTTTTTTCACTGATTTCGGTGGCAGCAGGAAGAGGTACAAAGTGAGGATTTTGCCCACATAATTCATGCATTACTGTCCTTAAAAATGATGCTAACAAGAGTGGCCCCCCAAAACTCATAGTGAATATAGAGTTGTGAATCTTACACAGATATCTGTTCAGTAATCTGAGAATATGAGCCGGCCTATTTATCCTAGAATAAAAACTAAACAAATAATACAAAACCACTACAAAGGAGAGTAAATGCAAATGATATGACATCATTGTGCTCTGATGTCATGATTAGGAAGTGCTTTTTTAATCAAAGCTTTGCTAATGCTCTGTGTCTGAAGCTGTGAAAACAATGACTTCCTAGTTAGTCATCAGAATTCATAATCTCTCTCTCGGATTGCTGGGAGGGGAATGTGTCCCTCTAGGGAGTGTTTCAGTCAAGCTTTTTATACTAGCACATTTTAATGTTCATACAACCTGCAGGTATCACAATGATAATTTCTATTTATTATGGTTCTGGAAGCAGAACTTTTAAGAGGACAATGTATTTTGTACATTTAGAATTTGTGAAAGTACAGAAAATTGGCAGATGCAAAAATTAGTGATTTTAATTTCTACTTACTATAATATTGATGATACTTTGAATTTGTATAACATCTTTCACCAGTGAGATGTATGTATTCTAAACATTTTATGGATGGGGAAACTGAGGCACAGAGTAGTAAAATGCATGCCCAAAGTCTCAGAGAAAATCAGTGGCAGAATGCAGGAAATAAACTAGAATGAACTCCTGGCTCTAAGCACTGGACAAAATGCCCTTTGAGGGAATAACCTAATCCTGACTAAAAATCACAAGTTACAAAGTGAGTAATTTCATGAAATTCCATGTTTGAGAAGAAACTTTCTGCTTAATGGAATACACTTTTTGCTCTGGTCTAAACAAGTAGGAAAATGATTAAAGGGTTAAGCAGACATCAAACTAATACAAATGACTGAACTATCTGTTTTATGTAAATACCCAGGTGTTCCATACTCTTCTTTACTGACCCATATAAAAATAACCTCTCAGCTCTTTTCCTTCTCATTCTCTTTCAGTAGACCTGAAGTACCCAAAGTACATGATTGTTCCTGTGATGGGGCTTCTGCCCCTCACTGGCCCATAAGGGGTTAACAGAGCCCTACGGAGGCTGCGCAGGAGGCCACCAATTAGAGAGAGGCTGCGAGGAGCAGCCAATCAGGGCCAGGCTAGCCCATATAAGAAGGGCTGCAGAGCAGCTGCAGTCATGCCCTGGAGCTTGAGGAGGAAGGAGGACTGGTTGGCTTGCAAGCTAAAGGCACCAAGCACCCTGGGCAGAGTAGTGCTGCAGGCAGAGACCTGGGGCCATGGGGAAGTGGCCCAGAGAAATTTACTGAGGAGTCGGAGGGGATGCAGCAAGTGGTGACCATCTACAGGGTTTCTGGTGTGGGCCCGGGTCTCTCCCTTTCCCCTCGCCTTGCCACTGAGAAAGCAAGGCTGCCCGGGGGCGGGCGGGGGCAGGGGCAAGTAGGGCAATTTGCCCCAGGCCCCACAGGGGCCCCCATGAGAATATAGTATTCTATAGTATTACAACTTTTTTATGGAAGAGGCCCCCAAAATTGCTTTGCCCCAGGCCCCCTGAATCCTCTGGGCAGCCCTGTGAGAAAGTGGCAGACAATTGGTTGCAGGAGCCACTGAGGGAAGTGGCTGGACAGCGGGCTGTGATACTGTCCCCCTGAGAAGCGGGGAAGCACAGAGTGCGGCACAGCCGGAGGGCTGTGTCATGAAGAGGACGCTGCAGTCCTGAGAGTGACCTGGGTCCAGGAGCAGAAGTGATGGCAGCAAGACATCAGCAAAAGAGAACGCTCTGGCGAACAGAGCTAATCCTCAGGACAGAGGTCAGGAGGCGCCAGAGTGCCGAGTGAACCCCGTCACAGTGCCACTGAAAGCAAAGTATTTCTTTCATGGAACAACTAGCAGTGAAACATTTCAGTATCACGCTTGGATTACACCCATTTTATTCTGAAGCAAATGACTGTTCACAAAAGTGGGATAATCAGACAGAAAACACCATTTAACAATACTGCTCTGTATTTAATGGGATCAACCCTGAGCCATGTAATATGGAGCAAAGGGGTCAGAAACTAGCTGGATCTCCCCAAATGGGGATTTCATGGTCACCTGACATGATGGATGGCCAGCTGGTGCAGCTGGCTCCTCCACCTTCTCTGCAGCCCCTTCAGTCTAGTGTGCTGCACACTGGTAATCCCCAGCTGGTGGATGGTTGGGTGTAATGTAGAAGAGCACTGGGTCTGCTCTGTACTATGCTGAGGGGCCAAACTGGCCCTGTCTGCTCTCAAGAATAGGAAGCTGCTAATGGCTCCTACCTGCACCCAATGGATGGAGGACACAACTGAAGATACATTGCGCATGTATCCAAGCAATAGACCTCAGGACTTCTATTATTGTTTAATAAACTGTTGAATATACTTTTTTTTTGAGGCGGTATGTAGAGTAAGGACATTTGTCTTTACTATTCTTGACCAGGATGGTTAAAATGTTGTTCTAAACTTAGTAATTTTATGGCACACATGGCACCCCCCACCCCAAGTCATTTTTGTTAATGACTCATCGCATATCTAAATAATGGTACCAGGACATAGATGACTTAAGGAAACAAAATATACATTTCTCTGGTGAGATTAAGGTTTGAGTCTAACCTAACATCCCCTTTGAAGTGAAATGAGCATTGTAATTTAAGAGATCTGCTTCAATCTCACAATAATAATGGGTTAGGAGTGGAGGTAACTGGGATATGCATTAACTGTTTAAATCTACTCTAGTGTTTGGCCACCAGTTAACAGTTTCGTATCCAGTGGCTCAAACTCCTTGTCAAGACATCCTATGTGCACTGCCACAGCACAAGCCTTCAGATCTTGTCTGCATTATAAAACTTGAACCACACCTGAGACTAGTTGTCTGCCACAGGTGACACTGAACATTGCTTAGCTTGGCTGCAGCTTCAGCTATAATGTTCAACAATTGTTCAGCTGCACCTGTGGCTGACCACTGGTGTCAGCAAATGTTTGATTTCATAGTGTAGAAAAGGCCTATCTAGAATCTTCCTGGTCCATAGGAGGCAGGAGAGGTGAAAGAGAAGCCTGCCCTTGGGTGAGGCAGTAGGAGCTGTGCTTCTGTAGGAAGGTACTTTTTGTACATCATAATAATGAAGGACAAACCTCAAGCTACCATAAATGAGATTCTAATGGGGGTGACTGATTAAAATAACTTCATTATGTTTGTTTATAGTAGAGTGGTGACAAAAAGTGTTAACACTATCTAGTCTCATCTGAATTATCACACAGCAATTTTTTCTAGTGTACATGTTCCAGGAGGAAATGAAATCTTATACTCAGGTAGAAAGGTTATTGAGAACTATGAGAGAACCACAGCCAGAACAGTTCATGTTTCATATTTCATCAAGAATTATCAAAACCCTAGCTACAAACAGCAGAGTATTCTGACCAACAGCCCAAATAGGTGATACCGAGTGGGCTACATTTGCTAATTAATTGCTTCTTAGAAATGTCTCACTGAGCAAAGATGGCAATTGAGTAAAATTATCAAGCAGTAGCAAGTTGTAGATTGGTATGAATGTCCCAGCAGGAGCACATTGTTTCACAGTAAGCTAGCAATCCCAGCAAGACTATGCTGTGAACAAGGGAATCAAAAAGGTACCAACACAGAACTGCAAAGGTTGCTCCAGCAACTCCAGTCATTGTCCCAGTAGGACTCTTTACTAATTACAGTAAAAGCTGTGCTATCCCACAGAAAGCTCTATTAACCGGCATTTCTTTGATCTCCCAATACAAATCTTCAATCTAGTAACCGGGACTAGTATACAGCCCAGGAGGTTATGCAATTGCACATTCTGCACTCTACTTTTATGCAGAAGAGGCAGAAGTAAGCAAGCTGATACCAGAGAATTAGTCAAAAAAGGAGCTTCCAGAGTGTGTCATAGGGTCATTACAGATTCAGCCCAGTCTCTTACACCTTCTACATCTACAATGATAACTGATGTTGATAATGATTACGCCGAGGCACTGCAAGATCTTGAAGTGCCTTCTGAATCATCAAATTCAAATTAAATTATGTTCAGTATAGTTTTAGGGTTAAGTGTATTTTAGTGATCTGGGTGTATGCCATGTGCTGCCCATAGGGATATGTAGTGTTATAAGACAACCTACTGTATAGAAAATTTTACCTCTATATACCTAAATGCTTCAAGAAACCAACCACTCTGCAGTGCAGTACTACTATTGGATTGGTGAGTACCTGTTTACTATTTTATACTTTATTCATTTTATTGTATTCTAATTCTTTGAAAATTGGTATTCCATTGGTAAGTATAACTCTTAGTTAACTGGAATTTTTGAATAACCGGCACCACCCTGTGATGGGTTCAGTCACAGCGACCCCCTTAGGACTGTCACCTGATGCGCTGAATTTACCTCTGAGCCAGTTTTTCCTGCCAGCTTGGAACTCCAGACACACTAGCCTGCTGCAACACAGCCCCAGGGTCTGAACCACACCCCCAAAGCTTTAACCAAAAACCACTCAGCGGGTCACTTATCTCCAGCACCCAGACACCCAGTTCCCAATGGGATCCAAATCCCAAATAAATCCATTTTACTCTGTATAAAGCATATGCAGGGTAAACTCATAAATGTACCTCTGTAATACTGGTAGAGAGATATGCACAGCTGTTTGCTCCCCCACGAATTAATCACTTCCTCTGGGTTAATTAGTAAACAAAAGTGATTTATTAAGTATAAAAAGTAGGATTTAAGTGGTTCCAAGTAATAACAGACAGAACAAAGCAAGTCACCAAGCAAAATAAAACAAAACATGCAAGTCTAAGCCTAATACATTAAGAACCTAATTACAGGTAAATCTCACCCTCAGAGAGGTTCCAATAAGCTTCTTTCACAGGCTGACTCCTTCCTGGTACAGTCCTTGTTAGTTCAGCAGGCATCTTAGGTGAAAAACAGGGGCTCTCTAATGACTGGGACGCCCTTTGTTCTCTTTCACCCCCTTTTATAGCTTTGGCACAAGGCGGGAATCTTTTCTCTTTGGATCCCCCCCCCTCCTTCTCAATGGAAAAGGACCAGGTTTAAGATGGATTCCAGTATCATGTGACATGGTCACATCACTGTAAGACCCAGTTGCCTGCAGGTACCCAGGGAGGTTTGCAAGTAAACAACCCCATTCACAGTTTATTGATTATGAAGCACCCATAATGGCTTCCACTTAATGTGTTTACATCAGTAATACAAGTTTATATTTTATTCTCCTAACTCCAGACATAGAAATAATACATGCAAACAAATGGGATGAACACACTCAGTAGATTATAACCTTTGTAATGATACCTTACAAGAAACCTTTTGCATCATATTTACACTCATAAGCATATTTCCATAAAATATTATGGAGCGCAACATCACACCCCCATTCTCCCAACATGCTCGATAACAAAGCTTTTACTGTAAATGGTTTGCATATTTCCTCTGTATAATAGATGAGCTTTGATAGGGATAGATTGCTTGTGTATTTCATCAAGGTCCTCATTACTAGTTATTTTTGGAGCCTGAGTTGAAGATGCTGTTTGTGGCCATAAATATGACATGGTCTAATGTAGTCTAGGTGCATTTTTGTTGTTGCTTCATTTGAGATGATGAGGAGCTAGATTTTGCAGGGATTTGCAGATCAATAACTTTTTTTCTTACTACTTTTTGTTTGGTTTTTTTTAATTGCAGATGTAATACATACAGTATGTAGTAATATGGTAATTTTTTTAAAACTCTCTCTCACTACCACCAGGATCTTCCTCTACTATTCTACATCTGCTATTCCTATAGTGAGCTTGTCAAGTGGCTTAATGTTCTCAGCCTCAGGTTAGGCACTCTGGAACAAGTTCAAACCCTGATAGTGCTGACTTAGGCCATGTCTCCACTACAAACTTAGGCTGATGCCAATTTTTTCAAAAGAGCTCAATATGGTCAGCATGAAGCCATAGCAGTTAACATATCACTTGTGTGCGTGCATACTTGGCTCCTTGCGTAGACATAGCCTGTGTGTGTCTTTTGGCTGAGACCTCAAAATCCCCAAATTCCTGTCTGTTCTGCATGCCAAGATTCTTTTCCTAGGGTTCTGAATGATAAATTTCTCTTCTCCATTCACCACTGTTGAGGGCTGGTCAGCTACTGCACTGTATACAGAGGTGGCTGGATTTCAACAATATTTATGCAACATGTTAAGTTCTTTGGTTCCATCAGCATGAAATACGCTATATAAATTTTCTAAGCAGTGGCATTAAAAGTGACTTCTGATATCAAGTAGAAAAGCCCCATGATCTGTCTTGAAATGTGAAAATCACCCTTTAAGAGCATGATAGGAAATGTACTTCCCCAAATTAATCCCTTTTAGTTTGCTTACTTTAATGGGATTGTGGACACTTTCATCAGCGATGAATTTGGTTCAATATTCAATACATTGCTCTTTCATACTTCAGGAAAACTAGGATATGTAAGAGCTTGTTAACCAAATAAGAGGCTAGAATATAAACGGGTTCAGGGGAGAATTAAAAATTCCATCAAAAAGTATTCAGTCTTTTCTTTACAAAAGGAATGCCTACAGATATGAGCAGCTGGAATTTCAGGGCTGGAGAACATCAGACAAAACCCAAAATGTATTTGAAGGACAAAGCCATACCATCTACTTCTGTTTCTGTTACAGCTGCTTCTGACACCTAAAATTCTGAGGCACCGAATTAAGCCCTCTTTGTGGCACAGCTGAGAATTGCTGTGAAAGCTTATATAAAGGGAGCTAGAAATGCCAACAGTCTAGCTATGAATGTAGGGCATTTTCACAAATGGAGAGAAACAGCTGTTGTAGGAACGCCCTCCTTATGGAAACTCAATACGTGTATGCATGCACGCACACACACACACACACACACACACACACACACACACACACACACACATGCACAAAATAAGAAACTGAAGCTAATTCCAACAAAATAATTGGGAATCAAGAAGAGACAAAGCAACTCCCAATTTTCATAACCATACCACCATGGCTCTGTTTGTGGAATTTTTTAGCAGAAAATTTTGGCTGCATCAGAACAGATATGTAGGTAAGGTTAACTGAAACCAGAGGTTAGAACTGCTATCCTTTAAGTCAGATATTGAACAGAAATTTCTTCTGCCCAACGGATCAAGTTGAAATTAAAAATTCTTTGGCACATCTCGAATAGGGTAGGGGACACAGCTGGTGTTCTGGTCAACATTCTCTATCTTCATAGAATATGTGACTATCCAAGGCTGTGTGGGCTAAGCTCACAGGGCCAGATTTTCACAACTGTTTAACTCCAACAATGGGGAGGTCCAGATCTTCAGAAGAGCTCAACTCTTATTTAGACACCAAAATAAGTAGCCAAATTTTTCAAATGAGCTCAGTATGGCCATAAGTGTCACAATGGGAGCTACTGCATTTTGAACTTTTTCAGAAATCTGGCCCCAATTTGTGGGTGCTCCGTAAATGAAAATCTGTCCATAGGAACTCTTCTGAAAATATGTCCCATAATGACTGCTGCATTTGCCATTAGAGTCAATGCATTACCAGACAAGCAATATTAGATATGCCACAGTAAAACCATTTTTATTACTTCTAAATTCAGATGGGATATTTTGTTAGGTGTTTTTCCCCAAAGGAACATAGGAGTTCAGCAACCACACATCTGGTTGGTTTCTCTGTATTTTAAACAGCTCTTGTATTTGGTGGTATTTAAGTTTGGATGTTTATCTAAAAGAGATACTGTAGTTCAAACAGGAATTATTCCAGGGAAGTTCTATAGCCTGTGTGATCCTCTAGTCTAACCTTCTGCAGAACAGTGATCCCTTCTGGCCTTAGAAACTATGAATCTACCATCATACTTTCTCTCATCAGCTTCTGATTGTGACAAGGAATTTCTAAAGCCATGGGGAAAATGAGGGATTTTGCCATGGGTATAACATGAGAATAAATGAAAAATCAGAATATTAAAAAAACTTGACAGTCATTTTATTCTGGAAGCATACGGAGGTGGGGTGGGGGAGACAAGAGATTACTCAAAATGGTGGGAATTTAAATGGCCATTAGAAACTTTAACAGGACGGTGAAACAACATACCCGTTTGATTTTAAAGGAAATGAATGAAATCGGTAAGAATGGTGCTGCTGCATAGCACTGCCTAGCAAAGCTTTTAAAAAAGAAAGTCAAGACTAAATCTTCCAAGCAGGCAGAGATACCTCCTTCAGGGACATGGTTCGGTGCTCAAAATGAGAAAGAACTCGCAAGAACTGAACTCTTGCCTTCCCTTACCATACGTCCACCCTCACCACCAACCAACCGTGTATGGAGCATTTATCCTTGAGTGAAAGAAGGACAATTACGAACAAGTATGATTTGTTGCAACTAAAGAAATTACTTAAAGGATCTGGCTGGACTTCCTCTGCTGTCGTCACCCTTTATTACCTAACCTTTTACATTGCTCCTCAATTCTGATTCATTCTGTGAATTCAGCCCAAACCTTTCAGCAGGCTAGGCTCTAAGTCATGCTGCCACTTAGTGGCCACTATGGTTAAGAGAAAACAACACAGTCCTTAATTGCTCAGGTCACCACATCTTGCTTTGATGTTTAAAGATGTACTACTAGCAGGAACCGTGCTTTTAAAAAGCAGGATTGCTGGCTTTAGGTGACACTCTCAGTTCCTCTCTCTCATGAGTGCTGGTTCAGCCAAATCCCTTTACATAAAATAGAGAAGTATGTCCTGAAGGCGGCTTGTCTGTCCAGCACTCCACAACAGGTGGCACATTGCTGTTCTCTCTGCACGTTTATCAACACACTCTACATCAGGGGTCGGCAACCTTTCAGAAGTGCTGTGCCGAGTCTTCATTTATTCACTCTAATTTAAGGTTTTGCATGCCAGTAATACATTTTAATGTTTTTAGAAGGTCTTTCTATAAGCCTATAATATATAACTTAACTATTGTATGTAAAGTAAATAAGGTTTTTAAAATGTTTAAGAAGCTTCATTTAAAATTAAATTAAAATGCAGAGCCCCCCGGACCGGAGGCCAGGACCTGGGCAGTGTGAGTCCCACTGAAAATTAGCTCTCGAGCTGAAAGCGGCACGCGTGCCGTAGGTTGCCTACCCCTGCTCTACATCTTTGCTGTGCCTTTTTTCTGTGGGGGACCTGACTCTCCCATGCCATGAGTGACTCTGTACCTATAACATGGATTTACTGGTATTTCTCTCTTGAGAATGTCAGATATTTTTTAAATAGTACTTCAAAATCTTCTGTGCATTGAATAGTCTTCTTAGAGGAAACCTACACCCCTAACTTTCATTCAGATTCTCAAGGTGGTAATGTTATCATGTGGTTAGAGAACAGGTCTAGCAGGAAGTAAGATTTGGAAGACTTGGGTTATATTCCTGACCCTGCTACTAGCTCATTGTGTAATCACAAAAGGGAAAGTCACTACTTTTCAGCAAGCATATTTTCCCCCACTTTGTTCCTCCCACAAACCCCACTAATCTAATGTATCTCAGAGTTATCACTGTTTTTCTCCTTACATGTCCCTATTTATAGATTCACACATTAACAGGTAGGCACATGAAATTACTCTTATATAGGTAGGGCAATAGCAGAACCACTTCCAATTTGTGAATGTAGTCCCAATGCCAAAATAGAATCTTTGCCTTTATCCTCCTTTATAGACTCAGACTTTAAGGTCAGAAGGGACCATTGTGATCATCTAGTCTGATCTCCTCCACATTGCAGGCCACAGAACCTCACCCACCCACTCATGAAATAGACTCCTAACCTCTGGCTGAGTTACTGAAGTCCTCAAATCATGGTTTACAGACTTCAAGTTACAGAGAATCCACCAGCTGCATTAGTTTAAAACTGCAACTGACCTATGCCCCATGCTGCTGAGGAAGGTGAAAAAACCCCAGAGTCTCTGCCAGTGTGACTAAGGTAGGTTTTCCATTCCTTGGATCATCCTCGTAGCCCTCCTCTGCACCTGTTCCAGTTTGAATTCATCTTTCTTAAACGTGCGAGACCAGAATTGCGCACAGTGTCCCAGATGAGATCTCACCAGTGCCTTGTATAATGATGCTAACACTTTCCTGTCTTTACTGGAAATACCTTGCCTGATGCATCCTAGGACTGCATTAGCCTTTTTTCATGGCCACATCACATCAATGTCTCATAGTCATCCTATGATCAACCAATACACCCACATCTTTGTCCTCCGTCATTTCCAACTGATAAATCCCCAGATTATAGAAAAAATTCTTGTTGCTAGTCCCTAAATGCATGACCTTGAACTATTAAATTTCATCCCATTTCTATTACTCCAGTTTACAAGTTAATCCAGATCTTCTTGTATAATATTCTGGTCCTCCTCCGTATTGGCAATACCTCCCAACATTGTGTCATCCGCAAATTTTATTAGCATGCTTTCACTTTTTGTGCCAAGGTCAATAATAAAAATCTTAAATAAGATTGGTCCCAAGACTGATCTCTGAGGAACTCCACTAATAACCTCCCTCCAGCCTGATAGTTCACCTTTCAATATGACCCGTTATAGTCGCCCCTTTAACCAATTCCTTATCTACCTTTCGATTCTCATATTAATCCCCATCTTCTCCAATTTAACAAATTTCCCATGTAAAACTATATCAAATGGCTTACTGGAATCCGGGTAGATTAATGGGACTAAACCTACTGATTTCCTTTCTCTAAAAAATCAGTTATTTTCTCAAAGAAGGAGATCAGGTTGGTCTGGCATGATCTACTTTTTGTAAAACCATGTTGTATTTTATCCCAATTACTGTTCAGCCCAACTACTTTTTCTTTCAAAATTTGTTCCAAGACGTTGCATACAATTGAGGTCAAATTAACAGGCGTATAGTTTCCTGGATTACATTTTTTCCCGGTCTTAAAAATAGGAACTATATTAGCAATTCTCTAGTCATAGCATACAATCCCTGAATTTACAGATTCATTAAAAATCCTTGCTATTGGGCTTGCAGTTTTATGTACCAGTTCCTTTAATATTCTTTTATGGAGATTATCCCATAATCTCCATAAAAGATTATGTCTTTTAGTTTAGTCTCGGTTTAGTCTCATTAAACTGTTAGAGTTTGACTTCCACCTCACATGTGGTAATTTCTACCACAATATCCTCATTGCCATTAGCCTCCCTGCCACTACCCCTAAGCTCTTCATTAGTCTAACTGAAAACTGAGGCAAAGTATTTGTTTAGGTATTGATAATCCTTAATCTCCACCACATCCTCCATGCTCCCACTTAGAATCATAAAAGATTAGGGTTGGAAGAGACCTCAGGAGGTAATCTGGTCCAACTCCCTGCTCAAGGCAGGACCAACCCCAACTAAATCATCCCAGCCAGGGCTTTGTCAGGCCAGGCTTTAAAAATCTCTAAGGATGGAGATTCCACCACCTCCTAAGGTAACCCATTCCAGTGCCTCACCATCCTCCTAGTGAAATAATGTTTCCTAATACCCAACCTAGACCTCCCCCACTGCAACTTGAGACCATTGCTCCTTGTTCTGTCATCTGCCACTACTGAGGACAGCCGAGCTCAATCCTCTCTGGAACCCCCCTTCAGGTAGCTGAAGGCTGCTATCAAATCCCCCCTCACTCTTCTCTTTTGCAGACTAAATAAGCTTGGTTCCCACAGCCTCTCCTCATCAGTCATGTGCCCCAGACCCCTAATAATTTTTGCTGGACTCGCTCCAATTTATCCACATCCTTTCTGTAGTGGGTGGCTCAAAACTGGACACACTACTCCAGATGTAGCCTCACCAGCACTGAATAGAGGAGAATAATGACTTCCCTCGATCTGCTGGCAATGCTCCTACTAATGCAGCCCAATATGCTGTTAGCCTTCTTGGCAACAAGGGCACACTGTTGACTCATATCCAGCTTCTCCTCCACTGTAATCCCCAGGTCCTTTTCTGCAGAACTGCTGCTTAGCCAGTCAGTCCCCAGCCTGTAGCAGTGCATGGGATTCTTCCATCCTAAGTGCAGGACTCTCCACTTGTCCTTGTTGAACCTAATCAGATTTCTTTTGGCCCAATCCTCCAGTTTGTCTAGGTCACTCTGGACCATATCCCTACCCTTTAGCGTATCTACCTCTCCCCTCATCTTAGTGTCATCTGCAAAATTTCTGAGGGTGCAATCCATCCCATCATCCAGATCATTAATGAAGATGTTGAACAAAACCAGCCAAAAGTCTGACCCCAGGGCACTCTGCTTGATACTGCCTGCCAACTAGACATCGAGCCATAGATCACTACCTATTGATCACAACAATCTAGCCAGCTTTCTATCCACCTTATAGTCCTTTCATCCAATCCATACTTCTTTAACTTGCTGGCAAGAATACTGTGGGAGACCATATCAAAAGCTTTGCTAAAGTCAAGGTATATCACATCCATCACTTTCCCCATATCCACAGAGCCAGCTATCTCATCGTAGAAGGCAATCAAGTTGGTCAGGCATGACTTGCCCTTGGTGAATCCATGTTGACTGTTCCTGATCACCTTCCTTTCCTCCAAGTGCTTTAAAATGGATTCCTTGAGGACCTGCTCAATGATTTTTCCAGGGACTGAGGTAAGGCTGACCGGTCTGTAGTTCCACAGATTCTCCTTCTTCCCTTTTTAAAGGTGGACACTATATTTGCCTTTTTCCAACTGTCCAGAACCTCCCCCAATCACCATGAGTTTTCAAAGATAATGGCCAATAACTCTGCAATCATATCAGCCAACTCCCTCAGCACCCTCGGATGCATTGCATCCGGCCCCATGGACTTATGCATGTCCAGCTTTTTCTAAATGATCCTTAACCTCTTCTTTCACCACTGAGGGCTGCCCATCTCCTCCCCATACTGTGATGCCCAGTGCAGCAATCTGGGAGCTGACCTTGTCTGTGAGGACCAAGGCAAAAAAAGCATTGAGTACTTCAGCTTTTTCCACATCATTTGTCACTGGGTTGGCTTCCCCCATTCAGTAAGGGTCCCACACTTTCCCTGACCACCTTCTTGTTGCTAACATACCTGTAGAAACCCTTCTTGTTACCCTTCACATCTCTTGCTAGCTGCAACTCCAATTGTTCTTTGGTCTTCCTGATTACACCCCTGCATGCTTGAGCAATATTTTTATACTCCTCCCTAGCCATCTGTCCAAGTTTCCACTTCTTGTAAACTTCCTTTTTGTGTTTAAGCTCACCGAAGATTTCTCTGTTAAGCCAAGCTGGTCAACTGCCATATTTGCTATTCTTTCTGCACATCAGGATGATTTGTTCCTGCACCCTCAATAAGGCTTCTTTAAAATACAGCCAGCTCTTCTGGACTCCTTTCCCCCTCATATTAGCCTCCCAGGAGATCCTGCCCATCAGTTCCTTGAGGGACTCAGTTGGCTTTTCTGAAGTCGAGGGTCCATATTTTGCTGCTCTCCTTTCTTCCTTTTGTCAGGATCCTGAACTCGACCATCTCATGGTCACTTCTGCCCAGGTTGCCACCCACTTCTACTTCCCCTACCAATTCTTCCCTGTTTGTGAGTAGCAGGTCAAGAGGAGCATGGCCCTTAGTTTGTTCCTCCACCAGAAAGTTGTCCCCAACACTCTCCAAAAACTTCCTGGATTGTCTATGCACTGCTGTATTGCTCTCTCAGCAGATGTCAGGGTGATTGAAGTCCCGAATGAGAACCAGGGCCTGTGATCTGGAAACTTCCGTTAAACGAGGCTTTCTTCGAACAACTAACTCATCCTCCTGGTCTGGTGGTCTATAGAAGACACCCACCACAACAGCACCATTGTTGCTCTTGCTTCTAAACTTAACCCAAAGACTCAACAGGCTTTTTTCCAGTTTCATACTGGAGCTCTGAGCAATCATACTCTTACATACAGTGCAACTCCTCCACCTTTTCTCCCACGCCTGTCCTTCCTGAACAGTTTATATCCATCCATGACAATGTTCCAGTCATGTGAGTTACCCCACCACATCTCTGTTATTCCAATTACATCAGAGTTTCTTGACTCTGCCAGGACTTCCAATTCTTCCTGCTTCTTTCCCAGGCTTCTTGCATTCATGTACAGGCACCTAAGATATCTAGCTGATTGCCCTACTTTCTCAGTATGAATCAGGAGGCCTCCCCTGTTGCACCCTCCTCCTTGGCTTTCCTCCTGGTATCCGTTTGCAAGATCCAACTCTGCTTGGCTTCTGGCAGTTCTCACTTTTTCCCCTGCACTTTCTGACCTCCAAGAGGTAGCTTTCCTTGCTGATCCATCCCATCTTCCATTCCTTGCAGGCTTTCTGCTTTCTCTTAATCACTTGTTTGAGATGCTTGGTCTGCAACCCTTTCCTATGAAGTTTTCCCCCTTTCTTGGGATGCAGACTTCAAATAGCTTCTGCAACTTTGACTTTAAAGTAATTGCAAGCCGCCTCCATGTTCAGATCCTGAGTTGTTTGGTCCAGTCCACTTCCCTAACTAATTATCTTAGCTTTTTAAAGTTATCTCTTTTGAAATAAAAGACCCTTGTTGCAGGTCTATTTTTTGTTTATCCCTCTATTTAGTTTAAATTGAATTAACTCATGATCACTCGAACCAAGGTTGTCCCCTACAACCAGTTCTTCTATGAGGTCCTCACTACTCACCAATACTAAATCTAAAATAGCACCACCTCTTGATGGTTTAGTGACTATTTGGTGAATAAATCGGTCAGCTATCATATCCAGGAAAATCTGGACTCTGCTACTATTAGTAGCACTTGTCCTCAAATCTATATCTGGGAAGTTAGTTCCCATAATTCCAAGTAGTATTTATTTCATTAACATTAAAAAGGTTTATTTATATCCTGATCAGATCCTGGTGCTCTGTAAGACACCCTAAGCCAGTGTTTCTCAAACTGGAGTCAGCACTTGTTTAGGGAAAGCCCCTGGCGGGCTAGGCCGGTTTGTTTACCCCGGCCAATCGCGGCTTCCACTGGACACGGTTCGCCGCTCTAAATCTTTGCTTTGAGCCTGGTCTTAGGACCACGTGTGACACAAAAGCCCCTCAGCAAAGGATCCCCTATTCTTTGCAAACCTCTCTGCTCTCAGATTTGACAAACTCACTACATCAAATATACTGCTTACAGGGTTTTTGTTCGTAAAGAGTAACATGTAAGAAAGCTTGCAACTTATTAATGCTCCTAATCATGTGTGTATGGATAATATTTAAGAAATAACGTAATTATATTGAAGTTTATGTCCTTATGGTCTTAATGTTAAAAAGAGACAGCAGAGAGTAGTATTGCTCAGTGATGGCCTATTCCCTGGAGTTGCCACCCTCTCTGGTTAGTTGGTGATGTAGTGCAAGGTTCTATTGTCCACCATTGCCCCATCTCAAAATAGTCAATAGAAAACCATCAAAAACAACTGTAAATAACCAAAACCTTGTGGAGGTAAAAAAAAGGACCATTATAACAGGGAGAGGGATTGCCCTGTCTATTAATAAAGATGACAAAAGACTGTTTCAGTATAACTGAGTGGGGAGAGACACTCCCTATCCATTCACTGAGGAAACATCTTGTTGAGCTGAGGTGTTTTTCATGAAAGATTGGATCCTGGCTCCTGAGAAGCTAGCCAGCTCTGCAACAAACTGAACTTGGGGGGGAAGGGGGGGCGGACCTACTTTATTAGATAGGAAAGGTAACTGTTAATAAGTGTATCCCTACTTTTCATTTTATTTTGTATTGTTACCATTTGTTTCCATCACTCTCTTGTTTCTAGTGGAATCTCTATTCTTTCTTAAATCTTCCTTTGTTTCATTACAAGTGCTGTGCATTATACAGGAGCAGTGATTTAACTGGTGAACTGAGGTACACCGCTCCTTTGTGGGCAGAGGAACTGGGACATCTGAGTTGCCAGTGTCAGGGGCTGGATATCACAGGAGAATACTTTGAGGGGACTTGGGCACTGAAGTGACCCTCTTGTTAACCTGCAAGGCAAAGACAGGGCTGGCATAGCTTGGAGTAGAATGCTTGAGTGGCTGAGAGGATGGTGTTAGAAGCTGATACCCGGTTACCACAAGCAAGACTCACTCTTGCTAAAGGCAGGGAGTAACAAGGAAATACTTAGGACTACTTTTTAAAGTAGTGCTGAAGGTTTGCTGCCTTCTTAGAAGTTATATAGTTTCTGAAGAATCATCTGCTAGAAATGGAGGAGTGAGCTTGATGATCCATAGCATGATTATACTGTATGTCTCCTCCTTGGGCCACATCCCTTCTCTGCCCTGCCCTACTCCTCCCTCCACATTCTAAGTGATATAGGAGTCCAGACACATTCCCCCTGAATCTGTACTGATAAACAGCTTCTCTGGACCCAACATCAGATAGCTGTTAAATAATGGGTCCTCCAAGAGATGCTAGTACTGGATTTGAACCAAGATCTTTAAATACTGATTTGCTGCAATTGCTGGCTAGAAGCAAAGCAAGAATTTTGCTGGATAGCCCAGAAGACCAACTAGTGCAGGAGTAGAATCAGATTTTTATCTCAGGAGAGGTGTGTTAGTGTCTGATTTGCCCGACATTATCTTCTTCTGTCTCCCTTCTGAAATAACTTAGATGCCAAGTTTTCAGTAGATCTCCAGGAGGTTTATTTTCATGTTCTGAAGTTTCGGGAAGATAATGCTGTAACTATGGATTTCACTATTTCCTCCTGGAATATTGATCTCCTTATGGAGTTGTTGAAGGACCCAAAATCTAAAAAGGGCTGAATGCCATCGTGTCTCTTTGTAGCACAAACAATCCTGTGCCCTTTCCAAATCCTGTGCCCTTTCCTTTATTTTAACTTCCTTTGGGAGAAGGACAGAATTGTCCCTGGGACAAAAGGTGAGTTCTATCGTATATCATTCCCTGATTATCTCAAGCACCATTTTCTGAGGAGGTTCACACCCAGATAAAGGCCCACCCTGAAGCATCCATCCACAGAGGTGGGGAAGGGGAATCTGCCTAGACTTGGGAAACCCAAAAAAGTATGAGAAGCTTTGGGATTGAGTTTTTTCCAGAGAATCGCAGCCTTGGTCTTCCAACTCTCAGGAAAGGCATTAATGGCTTCTTCCTAATGTGTAATCTCTACACTGGCACCTGGAGCTTTAAAGGGAGCACCTTCTGAGATAAGGTAGTTTGAAGCATCCCTCACTGGAAGGAGAGAGGGACTTATTTAAAGCCCTCAGTAACTGCTTTGTTTGTAGACTCCCCAAAGAGCTTCCAACAAAATAATTAGTAGAAATATAATCCGAGGTTATCTTTCAGTTCTAGTTTCTTCAGGCTGAGCCATGCCCCTGGGCAACATCTTTTGAATTGTTGAATGTACAGCAAACCAGAGAAGCATCCATCCTGAAAAAGCTGCTAGGAAAATCTAGTTTTTAAGGTAGTGTGGTTTTTAATGCAGTTGGGGGTTTATTGGTAGTGTCCCCCCACATCCTCCCGAGTTGAGTCTAGATGTCCACAGTAAGAGACTGCAGCCAATGCACTTATGACTGATGCTGCTGTACCCAATGTGGCAAGGCACAGCTTTTGCCATGTCAGCCTCAGCATTCTCCCCCCTGGTGGGGGGAAGGCAGGGCCTGGAATAAATCAGTCCTATTCTGGAGGCATTTAATTCTTAACTTTGCTTTTTTTATAAGGTTGGCCTCAGGGTAGGCCCGTGTAGTTCTCTTAAGCAAAAAAAAACACACACACAAAAAACCAACCAAACAAACCCCACAACACACAAGAAATATATCTCTTTCCCCCTACTGGAGGGTTAACTTCTTATGCTGGCTTCTGATTACCAGCCCTTCCCCAAACAGATGTAAACTCAATGTTTCCCCTACAGGGAGGAGAACAGCCCTACATCTGGGGGAAACCTTTTCTTGCCTGCTGCCTCTAACTCTTCTACAGCTGGTTTCTTCTCCCTCCTCCTCCTCCTCTCTCACCTGAAGAGGGATTTTATAGGTCACCAGCAGCCCTTAATTTGACTTGGGTGTCTCTAATTAACCAGAGGTAACCTCTCTTCAGTTCACAGGAAAAAGGGCCTTCACCATTCTAAGACTGATATCCCTGCCCCCAACCACTCTTTGATAGCTGTCAGGTCTGACTTCATGTATGCAGTGTAGTTGTAGCCATGTCAGTCCCAGGATATTAGAATGACAAGGCAGGTGAGGTAATTTATTTCATTGGACCAACTTTTGCTGGTAAGAACAATAAGCTTTTGAGTTACACAGAGCTTTTCTTCAGGTCACTTTGTCACCCCAAGTTTAGTCCGAGTTGTGCTCTCCCAGAGTAGAGGGTGGGCCAGAGTTCCCCTACCCTATGGGGAAGTGGCATAGATTGAGCAGTGCAGCAGAAGACTTCCTAGGACAGTTGTCTAATAAGACTTCCCTACCCCGGAAGGGGAGGACTGACCTGGCCGGAGGGCCAAGGCAAGAAGAGGAGAGCATTCTGAGTCAAAGAGAGAGAGGGGCACAGCAGAGCATGCAAATGAGTGCCAGAAGGGGGCACTGGACCTTGGAGGAGCTAATCCTCAGAGCAATCAGTAGATGGCCATTGTCATGAAAGTGGTTGCTGCCATGCAGAATATATGGTTGAGCTGGGTTATAAAACTTGGTAATGCTCAGGAGATTACTGATGGTTTTACATGCATGGGGTTCCCAAACTGTATTGGGGAAATTGCTGGGACCCAAGTGCTTATCATTTGCCTCCGCATCAGGCCACCAAGTTTATAAACAGAAGGGGTATTTCTTCATGGTGCTCCAAGGTCTGGTAGACCACTATAGCAGGTTCACCAACATAAATGCAGGGTGGTCTGAAAAGGTGCACAGTGCTAGGATCTTTCAGAATTCATGCCTGTTTACCTTTAATGAATAATGGAAAGTTTGCCCCTAGAATCATTACAGACATTGAGGTGGAGACTGGGTCCTGGCTGAGGGACTTCACTGTCTGAGGGCCTAATAGCAAGCCCTACAGCAGAGCATTCTGCCTGTGCATTGCCTCCAGGTGCTGCTTCTGCATGTCCCTGTCTTTCTTCACAGTGTCTCAAGTCATGGCAACACTATCCAAGGCAATTTCAGTGCTGTCTTTGGATAGCTGCCTGTCTTTCTCACTCTCTGACATCAGAAGTACTTCCAGCTCTCTATAGTCTCCTCCACCCCCTCACCCCCCGCACCACACACTTTTTTTTAATATATGTAATTTATGTAAGTCTGTAAGGAAGCCTCCAAACATCTCATCCTTAGACCTCCATTTCTTCCCCCTCAGGTTGGCCAGCCACTGGTAAAGGCCCTGTCCTTGAGAGTCTTGCCACTGCAGATGCTATAGCTAGGGGAGTAGAACATAAGAATGGCCATATTTGGTCAGACCAATGGTCCATCTAGCTCATTATCCCATAAGTGGCCAATTCCAGGTGCTTTAGAGTGAATGAACAGAACAGGCAATTATCAAGTAATCCATCCCCTGTCCTCAGCATGTGGCAAACAGAACAGTAGAGGGGAAAACAGGCAGTTACTGTACAGATTACAGCTATTCCCACAGAAGCAAAGATAGAGGGTTTTTTAAAAAAAAGCTATTTCTGAATTCGATCTGCTGAGATTCATCCCAGTCTTGGGGAGACCTCAGATATGGTACATGTGTGCATGAGAACTACACTGAAATGTTGTTTATATTCCTGGTTTTGGGTCTGCAGTTCATGGGTGCTTTGGAGGTACTTGTATGAGGTCAGAAGCATTAATGAGGTCACTGGGGTGAGAGGGGTGGATAGTCATCCTCTCCACCTCCCCTTCAGGCTGTCCTGATTCTCAGTGATGTTACACTCAAGTAGGTGACTAGAAGGCAGAGAATGATCTTATTCAAAAAGGAAAAGGGCACACCAGCGAGCTCTGCTGTGAAGTTATTCACCAAGATGGTCCCCACCAGAAGTGCTGCAGGAGTGTAAAGGAGTTGTGAGCTATGCGAGGGATAATGACTGTGCAGCTATGTTGCACAATGTTCAGACTAAAACTGAGCAATTTCTCAGTCTGATTCCGCTTCATATCCCCTGCAGACGTGCTGGGAGTGCAGAAGAAAAATTAATTCGATTCTGTACTGATTGGCTGAAATCTTAACCACCCCATGTCTTTTTCTATGAAGCCTGCAAAAAGCCATCAAGAGCTGTACAGCTATGCTATCCCAAACCTAAACTTATTTCCCTGTACAAATCCCATTACAGACACATATGCCTTAGGAGGGACCAGTAGCCTTAATACCTTTAGGGCATGCAGTTGCCCATGCCTATGTGTACCTCCTATAAACTGTGAGTACGAGCTAATTTTTTTTCTGTAACAACTGCCACAATCAACTTTTTTGAATTTTGCACAACTAAATAGTATCATTATTTGAATCTACTGTGCAAGTGGAGGGAAGGCAGAGGTTGCAGCTGCCATTCAGAGCATGCAGATAGAGCGGAGGGTGGGGGGCAACATTTGCCAAGCAGGAGAGATGCACAGAGGAAGAAGGGAATTAGCAGATGGGTATGCGCCCTTCGTGGCATAGGTTTGTAAATAGCCAGGGGTCAGGACTTCAGCACAAGATAGAAGTCAACTGCTTGGCTGATCCAGCCACCATTTTGAAAACATGTCTGGGGGGCAAGAATGAAAGGGGGACCATGTTGGGGGATGGAGGGAAGGAGGGCAGTGGGAGGTGGAGACTTGGAAAGTCTCTTAGTTCATACCCACCCAAAATGGCAGGAGCCATAGGACACCTGGAACAGAACCTCGCCCAGAAGTATAGCATAATAATAGTAAGTTGTGAAGATAGATACTTGCATCACAAGGTCCCCTTGATAGGATCAATAGGATTTTTCTCCTGTGTCTGGGGCTAGAAATCGGGCTGGCTTCCTACATGGCTCCCCTCAGGCTCCTAAGAGCATAGGTGCTGGAACAAGGGGTTCCTGCAGCACCCCCTGGCTTGAAGTGGTTTCCATTATATACAGGGTTTACAGTTTGCTTCAATGGCTCTCAGCACCCCCACTATAAAAATTGTTCCAGCATCCCTGCCTAAGAGCCAAAGAGATCCTGATGGTTCAGGGAGATCTCTCCACTATTCTCATCCTTCTCCACTGACCCTTATCCTTAGGGGCTCCAGTCTCCGCACAGTCCTTAGAGACGTCCACTCTCCACAAGGGCATTGGGCTCTGTAGTGGCGTGCTGGCAAAAAATCTTGTCCAGCTCTTCATAAAATAGACAGATCAAGTGGGCAGCACCAGACTTTCTTCTGTCATCCCTGTTTTTTCTGTACATTTTTTCCTGGCTGTTTTTTTTTTCCCATATGGCACTGGTAGGCACCCTGGTTGTGACCCTTTTTGGCCACATGTTTTGAGATCTCCTCACTACATTTTTCTTATTGCAGGAGCTGCCTGCATCAGCTCCAAGTGCCTGTGCAAGGCATGCTGGAATGTTGATGGAGTAATGTCACTGCAGTGCTGATATATCCAAATCCAGGAGCAAATGGGCTGATCCTGGCCCTATGCCAGTTCTTAAATGGGGGAGGGGACATCTGTTCAATTTGACCCCAGAGCAGTGGAAAGTACACAGGGGACAGACAGACTGGTCACAGATTCCCACAAAGCAGTGTGGGATGGTAGTTGGAGGACTACTAAAGTAGGGCACAGCAACATTGTGTCCACACAAACACTAGTCAGCACATACTCAGCCTGCATCAAACTTAGTATGCTTTGAAAGAGGACTCTAGAATTTGAACCAAGTAGAGAGTGGGCTTTACTACCATAAAGTAGTAATGCATAGTGTACTATATCCTTTTTAAAACCACTGTGGGGGTAAGGGCTCTATTAGAAAGAGTAAACTAGAATTACAATAATTCATTAATCTTGCTAGGGACCTTGTCTTCTTTTTGTACAGCACTTTGTCCTAATCAAATCAATTCAGGAATGGTAACGCCACCACCAATTACCTAACATTAAATTCCTTTTATTCTATGAATAAGTAATAAAAAGGTTTAGTTGCATGTGTTGACATTTCCATTCCTTAATGTTTCTGGAATATTGGGGGGTGTTTATAATTATATTGATATGACAAAAATATTAAATGCCAGACTGAGAAACAATTGTTGCAAGCAAGGAATAAAAGCCTCTTTATAGCTGTACTTCCATCTTTAGCCAAATACTGAATTTCCTTCTGTATCACCTATAAATGTTTTCATTGACCTTCTGAACCTTCTCTCTGAATATGGAAGAGAATCACCTAGCAATTTTTTTTTTTAGAAGTTTCTCTTCAGAAGTACATTCATCCTCTGTTAGAAGCCCAGGCTAAGGGCTAGGGTGTGTTGACACAACAACCGAGATACACACCATGTACACATCAGGTTCAGAAATGAGCTCAGCATAACAAAAGCTTTTCAAAGGGGACAGTGGGGACTGAACGTAACATGAACAGCTGCAATAGAGTTACAGCAGAAGTAAGGCCTGATACTGCAGTTGTTATACAGGCAAACTCCCATTGAAGTCTAAATCCCGTTTTAAAAGCTGTGCAGATATCATCTAAATATAGGCTACTTGGCCATCCTTCCCCACCCACAGCCTCCCACTCCCATTCTCTATTTACTTTTCGGCTTGAGCAGCAATGAAGTCAAAGTGGCTTCCGCTTGTTTCAAGTTTGAAGTGAGCAATTTAACACTGCTATTGTTTTTAAAAGAAAGGCTCTGATCCTGCTCCCATTACACTCAATAGGAGTTTTGCTATTGACTGCAATGGATCCAGGCTGAGGGGAGAATAAAGTGGTTTAAGCCATCTTTGTGCCCTCCCAATTCTGGGCTGCTCCAGGAACTGCAGGGGCACCACAACCTAACAATCAGAACTAAAGGAGAGGGAGTGCATCTCATTTTGGTGCCATGAGTGCATGGTGCTTAGGAGATATCACTTCCTTCCCACAATCTGACCCATCAAGCATACCTGTATTTATATTGAGGCAACATATTTTCTGTATTATCTATCCCTTTTTTAATGATTCCCAACATTCTGTTTGCTTTTTTGACTGCCGCTGCACACGGAGTGGATGTTTTTAGAGAACTATCCACATTGACTCCAAGATCTCTCTTTTGAGTGATAACAGCTAATTTAGACCCCCATCATTTTATATGTATAGTTGGGATTATGTTTTCCAGTGTGCATTACTTTGCATTTATCAACACTGACCTTCATCTGCCATTTTGTTGCCCAGTTTAGTGAGGTCCCTTTGTAACTCTTTGCAGTCTGCTTTGGACGTTACTATCTTGAGTGGTTTTGTATCATCTGCAAATTTTGTCACCCCTCTTTCCAGATCATATATGAAAATATTGAATAGTACTGGTCCCAGTACAGATCTCTGAGGGACACCACTGTTTACCTCTCTCCATTCTGAAAACTGACCGTTTATACCTACTCTTTGTTTCCTATCTTTTAACCAGTGACCGATCCATGAGAGGACCTTCCCTCTTATCCCATGACAGCTAATTTTGCTTGAGAGCCTTTGATGAGGGACCTTGTCAAAGGATTTCTGAAAATCAACTTACACTATATCCACTGGATCACTTTTGTTCACATGCTTGTTTACCCCCTCAAAAAATTCTAGTAGATTGGTGAGGCATGATTTCCCTTTACAAAAACCATGTTGACTTTCCCCAACAAATCATGTTCATCTATGTGTCTGATAATTCTGTTCTTTATTATAGTTTCAACCAGTTTGCCTAGTACTGAAGTTAGGTTTACCAGCCTATAATTGCCAGGATCATCTCTGGAGCCTTTTTAAAAATTGGTGTCACATCAGCTATCCTCCAGTCATCTGGTACAGAAGTTATTGAAGTGATAGGTTACATAGCACAGTTAGTAGTTTTGCAGTTTTACATTTGAGTTCTTTCAGAACTCTTGGGTGAATAAGAAGTCACCAGGAACAGATGGTACTGTTTAGTTTATCAGTTTGTTCCAAAACCTCCTCTAATGACACATCAACCTGGAACAGTTCCTCAGATTTGTTATCTAAAAAGAATAGCTCAGGTTTGGGAATTTCCCTCACATCCTCAACAATGAAGACTGATGCAGACAATTCATTTAGTTCCTCCGCAATGGCCTTACTGTCCTTGAGTGCTCCTTTAGCATCTTGATTGTCTAGTGGCCCCACTGATTGTTTAGCAGGCTTTCTGCTTCTGATATACTTTAAAAAATTGCTGTTAATTTTTGAGTCTTTGGCTAGCTGTTCTTCATATTCCTTTTTGGCCTTCCTAATTATATTTTTACACTTCACTTACTAGAGTTTATCCTCCTTTCTATTTTTCTCAATAGGATTTAACTTCCACTTTTTGAAGGATGCCTTTTTTGCCTGTCACTGCTTCTTTTACTTTGTTGTTTAGCCACGGTGGCACTTTTTTGGTTCTCTTAGTATGTTTTTTAATTTGGGGTATACATTTAAGTTGAACCTCTATTATGCTGTCTTTTAAAAGTTTCCATGCAGCTTGCAGGGATTTCACTTTGGGCACTGTACCTTTTAATTTCTGTTTTAACTAACGTCCCCATTTTTGTGTAGTTCCTCTTTCTGAAATTAAATGCTACCATGTTGGGCTGCTGTGGTGTCCCCCCCCCCGCCTCGCCTCCACCCCCCCCCACAGGGAAGTTAAGTCTAATTTATATTATGGTCACTATCACCAAGCAGTCCAGCTATATTCACCTTTTGGACCAGATCCTGTGCTCCATTTAGGACTAAATTAAGAATTGCCTCTTCCTTTGTGGGTTCCAGGACTAGCTGCTCCAAGAAGCAATCATTTAAGGTATCAAGAAACTTTATCTCTGCATCCCTTCCTGAGGTGACATGTACCCAGTCAATATGGAGATAGCTGAAATCCCTCATTATTATTGAGTTTTTTATTTTTATAGCCTCTCTAATCTCCCTGAGCTTTTCACTATCACCATCCAGGTCAGGTGGCCGGTAGTATATCCCTACTGCTATATTCTTATTATTCAAGCATGGAATTACTATCCATACAGTTTGGTTCATTTAAGATTTTTACTTCATTTGACTCTTACACTTTCTTTCACATATAGTGCCACTCCCCCACCAGCATGATGACCTGTTCTGTCCTTCCGATATATTTTGTATCCTGGTATTACTGCATCCCATTGATTATCCTCATTCCACCAAGTTTCTGTGATGCCTATTATATCAATATCCTCATTCAATATAAGGCACTCTAGTTCACCCATCTTATTGTTTAGATGTCTAGCATTTGTATACAAGTACTTAAAAAAATTACTTTTCAGCTGTCTGCCATTATATGATGTAAATGAATGGGACTCATTTGACTGTTTTTCATCAGATCCTACCCATATTTTATCTTCCATCCTCTCCTCCTTACTAGGACATAGAGAATCTCCGTTAATAGTTGAGCTCCTTTAACCTCACATCATACGGCTTATTTTCCCCTGGATCATTTTGAGGTCTTCCTTTGAACTCTTTCCAGTATCTCCCCTTCTTTCTTGAAGCGTGGACACCAGAACTGTAGACAGTATTTTAGTAGCAGTCTTACCAATGCTGGGTACAGGGGCGCTTCCCTACTTGGTATCTCCTTTTTATACATTCAAGCAACACATTATCCCTTTTTTTGCCATAGCACTGTACTGAGAGCTCTCGTTGAGGTGATTATCTACAATGACCTCTAAATCCTTTTGAGTTTTGAAAAGCAGTGACAGGATCTCCCATCCTGTAGATATAACGTTTGGTCCTTGTTCTCAGATGTATTACCTCACTTTTGGCATATTAAAATTCATTTTGTTGGATTATGACTATTTAAATAGGTGATTCACATCACTCTAACAGTATTTATTATCCCCACCAATCCTTGTGTCATCTGCAACTTTACCAGCCAAGATTCTATGTCACCATCTAGATCACAAATAAAAACAACAATAGACCAAGAACCAGTCCCTGCAGGACCCTGCTCATTGATAACTCCCCATTAACAACTACATTTGAAGATTATTTGTAAGCCAGTTTTTAACTCCTCTAACATGTGCCCTTAAGTCCATAAAATGCAAGTTTTTTTGTCTGAATGCACTTCTGTGGTCTGAAAAGTAATATGTTTGTAGGCACTGTTATTATTTGGGTTCAATTTTAATCTTGTAGGTTTTTCATTTTAAATAACTAGGTCTAGTTTAACTGAAATTTTATTATTTAAAAATGTACATCTATACAGTTAGTTTTATTCTTATATCTTATACCAAATGCAATTTGTCTAACAGTTACTAATTGCTCAAGATGTTTTGAAACCTGATGACAAGCTTATATTTTATTTTTATTCTACGTTGTCTTGCCAACTTATGGAACATGTTTGTCAATGTTTTCAATAATTGTTTTATTGAGCTAACATCTTGAAATTATCAGTACAGTTAAAATTTACAGCTACATTTATTCATTCTCTCTCCATTTATAAATACTAATCAGCATCTACTGAATGCATATAGAGTTGACTGCTGCTTTGAAGTAAATGGTGTCAAATCTTCTAAAGAAAAAAGATTCAGTTATCATAAACATCAAAGCACCTTGTGAATGGAGCTCTGGAGAATGACTAATGTGGAAATGAGGAAGTGTTTGTTTCTCACATCAAAAACTGAGCAATGCTAAATAAAAAGCTATGTATTTTTCTGCTGTTAATTATGTCATGGAAAGACTTATACTTTATTGGGAGGCTATTCTTCCCTCTGGGTCATGTGTAACTTTAATTAATGTTAAGGAGAGTAATGCATGTGCATCTCTTAGGGGAAAAAAAAGCTACATTCCATCACTGGGTATAGGGCTTACTAGAAACACATAGTCTGACCTCTCCCCAGGACCAGTGTGAGGCTCCTGTCTGAGCTACTGGGACTCAGCTCTACTGAACCCTACTTCCTATACTAGTTCTGGAAGATGACTTCTGAATACAATTTCAGAATCCTGTGATTTAAAATAAAAGCTTTAAATGACAAGTAAAGACCACATGCTCTTCAGTCCCATCAAGTGGGCTTAATACTAATGGCATAATGTTGTAACCTGCAAAAAAATTAAAGATAGGATTGGTCATAAAAGTGGAAGAATGCATTCCACTCTATTGTTTGGGTGCAGGTCTCCTTGAGGGAGGCTAGATTAGTTATGTTCCTTCTGGGGCTTTAAAAATTTATGTTCAGTCATTATTTTTATTGCTTTCTTCTCCAGAGTTTTTCAAACAACAATCAATTTAGAGTTCACTTCCTCTCTGATGCTGCACTATTGCTTTACGGCTTCTTAGTCTTATTTCATGTCTTTAAAACCCCAGCATAACAAATTTGGCAGGTTGTCTTAATTTGTGTTATGCAGTGTTGTTGAAGCCATGTTGGTCCTGAGACAAGGTGGGTCTTTTCAATGTTCCACTAATCCTTTTGCTCTCAAAGGAGTGACACATTGGGCTTGGCTACACTGGAGAGTTGCAGCGCTGGTGGTGGGTTTACAGCACTGCAACTTACTCACCGTCCACACTTGCAAGGCACATACAGCGCTGCATCTCCCTGGCTGCAGTGCTGGCTGTACTCCTGCTCTGCCTCGGGTATAAATATTGTAGCGCTGGTGATGCAGCGCTGCTCCGCCAGTGTGGCCACCAAAAGCGCTGTTATTGGCCTCCAGAGGTATTTGGAGGTATCCCAGAATGCCTGTTCAGCCACTCTGCTCATCAGTTCGAACTCTACTGCCCTGGCCTCAGGTGACCCGCCCTTTAAATGCCCCGGGAATTTTAAAAATCCCCTTCCTGTTTGCTCAGCCAGGTGTGAAGTGCAATCAGTGAATCTTTCCAGGTGACCATGCCTCCACGCGCTAAACGAGCCCCAGCATGGAGCAATGGCGAGTGTTTGGGGGGAGGAAGCTGTGCAGTCCCAGCTGCGTTTCAGCCGTAGGAATTACGATACCTTTGGCCAGGTATCAAAGGCCATGCTGGAAAGGGGCCATGACTGGGACGTGGTGCAGTGCAGGGTTAAAGTGAAGGAGCTGCGGAGTGCCTATTGCAAAGCCCACGAGGGAAACCACCGCTCCGGCGCTGCCCCCACGACCTGCTGTTTTTACAAGGAGCTGGACGCGATACTTGGGGGTGACCCCACTGCCAATCCGACGACCACGATGGACACTTCAGAGCGGGAGGAGGGGTGGGGGGAGGAAACCGAGAGTGAGGGTACTGGGGTGGAGGGAGTCACCCCGGAGTCCCAGGAGGCATGCAGCCAGGAGCTCTTCTCAAGCCAGGAGGAAGGTAGCCAGTCGCAGCAGCCAGTACTTGGTGAAGGAGAAGCAGAGGAGCGGGTTACCGGTAAGCGGCTTTTATTTTCAGGATGGAAATGTTTCGGGAGAGGGGGGGGGGTTGGGCTGCATGCATGCATGCCTAGATGTGGAATAGCCCATTGATGTGGTCTATCACGTCGTGGTAATTGGCCTCGGTAATCTCTTCAAAAGTTTCAGTGAGAGCTTGGGCAATGCGCTTGCGCAAGTTTATAGGGAGAGCCACTGTGGTCCTTGTCCCAGTCAGGCTAACGCGTCCGTGCCACTGTGCTGTGAGGGGTTGGGGGACCATTGCTGCACACAGGCAAGCTGCATAGGGGCCAGGACGGAATCTGCATTGCTGTAGAAAACCCTCCCGCTCTTCCCAGGTGACCCACAGCAGCGAGATATCTTCCAGGATTAACTCCTGTGGAAAATGTTGGGAGAGTGTTCAGTGCAGATGCCCCCTGTAGCTGTTTGCTGTCCCCAATGCACAGAAACCCCTGCACAGCCCTGAAGCAATCAGTCCCCCTTACTCACCATTTTGTGGCTCCTGTGGGTCATGTGCGCTCTGTTTGGTATGGGAAAAGTATGCTAAAGTGAAGACTGTGAACTCCTTCACTGTGTGGGAATAACTGTCTGGATGAGATTATAAACAATGCTGCCTCTGTTAACTGTTGCCATTTTTGCCTTTCGAAAAGTGTCCTTGACTACTGGACTCCCCGTATCATCGACTGCTCAGAGGCTACAAAACCTCAGGAAGAAGCCGCGAAAAAGCAAAGAAGACATGCTGAAAGCAGTTATGGATCAGTCTGCCAGAGAGAGTAAGAAGTGCAGGACTGGAGGAAAAAACTGCAGGACTGGAGGGAAAGGGAAAGCAGGATCCGCCAGAGAAATGCAGCGGCTAATAAGAAAAGCACAAAGCAGCTGATAAGCATCCTGGCGCGCCAAGCGGACTCTATCCAATCACTCGTAGCCATGCAGGCAGAGCACTACCGTGCCGGCCCCTGCCCATCCCAAAGCTCTTTCCCTTGTGCCCCAATGTCAGCTCCAAACCCCCTTCCCCAGCATCCAGGTTCTTACCACCACCAGCTGCCCCCAACACCTGTACGTTCACCAACCAGCCCTGAGAACTACGACCCTTACCCTCTGCACTCAACCCCCATCACCATGCAGTATTTTCATCCTGAAGTGCAGCACTCATTGCACAGCACTCCAGACAGGACATATTCAAACCTGTGACTGTACAGTCCACCACCCCACCCCCCTGCCCTTTTAGGTTCCTTTCAGTTATTTTCTTTTCAATAAATGAATTCTTGGCTTTGAAAACAGTCTTTATTATTGCAGAAATTGAAAGATACTGTAGCCCAGAAAGAAACAGGCACTGCAAATCATTTTAGGAAAAACAGATTCCTACTAACATTGTAACCACTGCACTTCACTCCCGTGCAAGGCAACAAACATTACTGTTGGCTTTCAGCCTCAAATTCCTCCCTCAAGGCATCCCTAATCCTTGTAGCCCTTTGCTGGGCCTCTCTAGTAGCCCTGCTCTCTGGCTGTGCAAATTCAGCCTCCAGGCGTTGAACCTCGGTGGTCCATGCCTGACTGAATGTTTCACCCTTCCCTTCACAAATATTATGGAGGGTACAGCACACGGATATAACCGCAGGGACACTGCTTTCCCCCAAGTCTAGCTTCCCATACAGAGATCGCCAGCGCCCTTTTAAACGGCCAAAAGCACACTCCACAGTCATTCGGCACCGGCTCAGCCTGTAGTTGAACCGGTCCTTGCTCCTGTCAAGCTTCCCTGTATATGGTTTCATGAGCCAAGGCATTAACAGGTAAGCGGGGTCTCCGAGGATCACAATGGGCATTTCGACGTCCCCTACTGTGATCTTCCAGTCTGGGAAAAAAGTCCCGGCCTGCATCTTCCTGAACAGGCCACTGTTCCGAAAGATGCGTGCATCATGCACCTTTCCAGGCCAGCCTGTGTAAATGTCAATGAAACGCCCACGGTGATCCACAAGCGCCTGGAGAACCATAGAGAAATACCCCTTCCGATTAACGTACTTGGATGCTAGGTGGGGTGGTGCCAGAATAGGAATATGCGTCCCATCTATCGCCCCTCCACAGTTAGGGAAACCCATTTGTGCAAAGCCATCCACAATGTCCTGCACGTTCTCCAGAGTCACGGTTCTTCTTAGCAGGATGTGATTAATGGCCCTGCAAACTTGCATCAACACGATTCCAACGGTCGACTTTCCCACTCCAAACTGGTTCCTGACCGATCGGTAGCTGTCTGGAGTTGCCAGCTTCCATATTGCAATAGCCACCCACTTCTCCACTGGCAGGGCAGCTCTCAATCTCATGTCCTTGCGCCGCAGGGTGGGGGCGAGCTCAGCACAGTCCCATGAAAGTGGCTTTTCTCATCCGAAAGTTCTGCAGCCACTGCTCGTCATCCCAGACTTCCATGACGATGTGATCCCACCACTCAGTGCTTGTTTCCCGACCCCGAAAGCAGCGTTCCACGGTGCTGAGCATTTCCGTGAATGCCACAAGCAATTTAGTGTCATACATGTCAGGCGACTCGATATCATCATCGTCGGACTCCTCACTGTCACTTTGGAGCTGAAGGAATAGCTCAACTGCCAAACCGTGATGTGCTGGCGAGACTCATCAGCATATTCCTCAGCAGCTCGGGCTCCATTTCCCACAGAAATCGCGCTGCACAGAAACCGTTGGGAGAGTCACAATGGTGCCAAACGTGGACGGAAAAAACAGTGACTGCTGGGATGTGAAGCGATGCATCACGGGGCGTTGGGACAGGAAGCGGAATGACCCGCACCCTTCCGTCCCCTTCCCACAACCCACGGCGCCAAAATGGGACGAGGTGCTCTGTGGGATAGCTGTTGATGATTGTAGCAGTGGAGATATGTCTATAGGTTTTACATCTGTTGTTCTGGCAGGGTCTGGTGTCACTTTGATGTGTCCTGGTCTACTGGGAGCTTGCTTCCAATGATGAGCTTGGAGAGGCTGGAGGATTGTCTGAAGGCCAGAAGAGAAGGTTCAGGAAATATTTCTTTCAAGATAGGGTCCCCAGCCACTATGGGGTGTAGTTGTTTTATGATATCCAGTATTGGTTCCAGTGGCGGGTGGTAGGTGACAACTGGGGTGTATGGTAAGAGTGGGTTTTATTTTTGTATTGAAACAGGTTCCCTTGGGATATTGGGGTGGCCCATTCCATGATGTGATCGACTTCTCTGATGGAGTATCCTGGTCTGGTGAAGGTGATTTTATGTGTGTAAAAGTATATAGCCTGGACTTTCCATGGTGCATATTCTGTGGTATCTGAGTGCCTGGCTGTTGTGTTTGGGGTGGTTACTGGATCTGTGAAGGTATCAGTACAGTGAAGGTGGGTGTGGTGCTCTGTAGCTGTTGTGTTTGGGGTGGTTACTGGATCTGTGAAGGTATCAGTACAGTGAAGGTAGGTGTGGTGCTCTGTAGCTTTCTTGTATTAGCAGTCTGCAGGGTTCCATTGCTGAAGCTGATCGTGGTGTCCAAGAAGCTGATGCTAGTGTGGAAGTGTTCCTGAGAGAGTTTAATAGATATGTGCCTATTGTTGAAGTTGTGGTGGAAACCTATGAGGGAGATAAAGTGGTCTGCCCATAGGATGAAAATATGGAAATATCTCAGGTATGTCACTAGTTTTGTGGTGCATTTTTCCAGAATGTTTTTCCTCAAGATGGCCCATGAAGAGGCTGGCATAGTGGGACCCCATCCTAGTACCTACAGCTGTTCCTGTGGTTTGGACTAAGTTTTTGTTGTTGAAGGTAAAATAATTATGGGTGAGGATGAAATGGGCGAGTTTGGCAGTGTGTTTGGGGTGGATATCTGAGGGTTGTTCATTGTCTTGTAGATATTTTGAGGCAGGCAGCAATGGCATTATTGTGTCAGAGGCAGGCAGCAATGCTATGTATGTTGGTGTTTAAGGAGGTGACCCCCTTGGTGGCAAGCATGAGAGGTTGTTAGTATTCCAGAGTTTCTGGAGGAAGATGGTTCTTTGTGGATACATCCATGATATTTTTCATCCTCTGGACAGGCTATCTAAACTCCCTCATAGATTTCCACAACAACTTCAGCAACCACCATCCATCCATTCATCCAACTCTCTCTGGAACACTCCCACACTAGCACCAACTTCTCAGATAACACAATCCGCTTCAGCTATGGAACCCTACAGATAAGAAAGCCGCAGATCACCACACCTACCTTCACAGCAGTAACCACCCCAAACACAAACACATATTTGGCACAGGTCTACAACTATTACATTGAAGAGTGCAGTTTCCATATCTCCAAAGAAATAGCTTTTGGCCAACTAACTCATTATTCTGCTTTTGACTGCCTCTAACTGACCACCTTCTTTTGAAACCTTCTTCCCAAATGACACCCAAATGACTTTACTGTGTTTCCATGGATTGAACTCTAAATGTCACTCCTTTTTCATGCTACCCACTACAAGAGATGATAACCACAAACTGATAAGGCAAGTCTGATATATTTTGTTCAGTAGAAGGTACTGGTACATATGTATGTACATATGTGCATGCACACACACAAACAGCACGTCACTCCCACACAGAGGAAGAAAGTGGAACAAGCTGGGCACACTGTGTTGTGTTCACACCTTGACACCAATGACACACCCTTCACCTGGGAGAACACTTTCTGTGAAAGTCTCCATGTCAGCTATAATTAATTCGGGGTGAAAAAACCACCCTGTGCAGGAGGCCAGCACAAGGCCTATATATTACCTCACAGTAGGGCTTAAATGGGGACTTAAAGGATGCATAGTCCTTGTGCTCACCCTCTGCCCAGATGTGAATTTCACCCTATAGGATTTTATGTAGGGGTTTACCACAAAGCTATTTAGCCCAGGTATTAATTGTGACATCTTCAGAAAACCAAGTGATCACTGATCCTCAGCCTCTCATTTCCAACTGAGCAGTGCAGTCATCTGTTGTGAACACAACATGGTCTAATGCACATAAATGGAAACAATGGCTCATGACAATGCAGAGATTTTCTTACACTGCCTCTGATTCTTGACAGGCATTGCTTTATGCATATAGGAAACCCTTGTTAAATTCACACAAAGATTGGGAGAATCTTTGTGGCTATTAATTTATTTTGACAATTATAGTCTAGTTTCAAGTGGTTATGACAATATCCCATAGTATATTTGTAACGGTTCTGTAGCATAGTTAACAAAAACAGTGATGTCATAGGGCTTGTCTACACTTAAAACAGTACAGCAGCACAGTTGCGCCACTGTAGTGCTTCAGCGTGGACACTACCTGTGAAAACAGGAGGGGTTCTCACATCGGCATTGGTAACCCACCTTCCCAAGAGGCAGTCGCTAGGTCGATGGGTGGATGAATTTTTCCAACTTAGCGCTATCTATACAGGGACTTAGGTTAGCTTAACACCATCATTCAGGGGTATGGATTTTTAACACCCCGATCGACATAGTTAAACCAACCTAATTTTCTAGTCTAAGCCAAGCCTTTATAATATGAGGTCTCGCTACAGCAGTCTGCTATTAAATCTTTCCTGAGAAGTAGGGTGAGACCACTGTAGCTTTGTGAGAATTATCATGTTTGCAGATAACTCCAGTGAGAATTATTGAAGTTCTATTGTATTTAAAGGGGGGAAACACCATTTTTAATATGTGAAGGCTATAATTATGGGGCACATCATAACCCAGTAAAGGATGGAGAAAAACAAAACACAAATATACTTGTGTTGTTGGGGTTTTTTTTTTTAAGCTGTTTTGGAGATTTTTTGCTTTCTTGCTCAGGTTGTTGCTAACTATTACATATTTCCTTGGTAATTTTACATTTCATCATCTGTAAGTAACTACATATTATAAAAATATATATAATGCTTGTTCATCACCATCTGTACTCTCAGAGGGCTTGTTGTAAGCACACCAGGCTGCTTTCAAATTCCCTGATTTTAATGTATAAAACGAAAGCATTTCCAACTCCTTTGAAACAGTTCTAATAACAACTGAGCACCTTTATTGGAGGTGACATTTAAAACATACACACAAACACTCCTGAGGTCTTTGCAATATGAAATTCTTGTTATTCTAATTTGTATGCAAAATAAGCATGCTAATCCATTATAGTTTTACATATACTTAACAACTAAGTGTTAGCATAATATGAGTTCATCCATAAGAAATGCTCAGTGAAAAAAGGTTTTGAATAATAATGGTAGAACATTAGTCATAGTTAGATATTTTTCTCTACACACTGAAGGTCCTGAAAAGACAAAGATTTGTGCCTTTGAGATTTCTGAAAATTTATGAATTTAAATAAATTCTGAATAGACCCCTGGAAGTTGAAACGCTGTGCCCACATAATATCAGAATTTCTTTGGAAAAAATATAACATGGAGACAGTTTCATGAACATTCCCTTTATGTAACAGACAAAAGACAGACCTTGTAGTTCATTTCATAAACTCTAAACCCCCAAAAAAGAAAATACATTTAAAAGCCTACCATATTACCATTAACAATTAAGGGGAAGACAATAGTAGTGAATAGTGGCAAATACAATCTATTTTGAACCTTAACTTGTAGGGATATTAAAGAAGGTTTATATTAAACATGGTTTATATGAGAAATGATTTATTGATTTATTGTTAATTAATACTTTATAACTTAAGGTTTATGTTAGAAGTAAATTTGTGATTCCCAACATTTAGCTTCTAACCTGCAAGCCACCAGCTGTGTCTGTGTAAAGCCTGCTCAAAGAGATACTTGGTATAAAACTTGTTAAGCTCAAAGAAATACTTTGTATAAAACTTGTTAAACATTAATTATCTCTAAGTAAGCCAAAACAGTAGCTGTTATAGTGTATAGTTAGAGACCTCCACCCTCTGTAAGTTTTCATCTCACTTTATCTTTGCTTGTTAAAAGACAGGGAGTCTCACATAAATTGGTAACACCCCAAAAAGTAAAGAGACAGTGAAATAGATGTGATTAACATAGAGAATGTATGTGAATGAATGGTTAGGGAATCACCAGCCTGAAGAATTCAGTGTCGGCTGAAGAAGGTGTCAAGTGGGATCAACCAGATGACCCCCGGAGGGCAAACTGGAATCCACCCACCACACCTCAAAGGAAGGAAAAACAAAACATCTAATAACATGGAGCCAGCCACCTGCTGATTGATTTAGCAACAGCAAAATGAAGCAACTCTCATGAACTGACATAGGAATAAATTCCTATAAAACTGGACTCTAAAGACTGAGGACTTTGAGTCTATGGTTCTGCCGCCAGCCTCCAGGAGCATCAGATGCATCTGACACAGACTCGGCTCCATCCTCATGACCAAGATACCTGGCCAGTAACTTGGCATGAGCAACATCTAGGCTGGTAACTATAACATCTATACAGAACCTGAATGAATGATTGTGTGAATGAATATGTGTGTGTGTGTGTGTGTGTGTGTGTGTGTGTGTGTGTGTGTGTGTGTGTGTGTGTGTGTGTGTGTGTGTGTATAAGGAATAAGTAGTAATAGAAACAAGTAGAAAAACATTGTCTTTTGTTTTGTTATGGTATTTACAATAAATGTGTCATCTTTGCCTTATCCCTCTTAATAAGATCCTGCTGGTTTTTATTATATTGATACAACAAACTGCACACTTAGGACATGTCTACACTAGGAACTTTGGTTGACGCAAGTTACGTCGGCATAAAGCTGCTGCACTTACTATTGTTTGTGCACGTGCGACCTTGGGTCAGCAGTGGAGTGCTTGTATCAATGCACAGTGCAGTGTCCCAGGGGTAGGTATCCCAGTATGCAACCCACCACTGTCCAGAGCACTGTTTTTTGGGAAGTTTGGACAATGCATTCTCGGGCCAAAACAACTTGTGCAAGACTGACTGGGAGCAAGGGGTCAATTTCCCAGCATGCAACTGTCTCAGTCCCATAATGTCCTCTATATCCCATAATTTTTGCACCTTTTTTAAAAATCCCACAAACCAGCATGGCCCTCCTCGCTGTTCCCCATCTCTGACAGAAGCATAAAGCCTGCACAGCTCCACACCAGTGTTTCTCAAACTGGGGCCGCCGCTTGTGCAGGGAAAGCCCCTGGCGGGCCGGGCCAGTTTGTTTACCTGCCCCGTCCGCAGGTCCGGCTGATCGCGGCTCCCACTGGCCGCAGTTCGCCGCTGCAGGCCAATGGAGGCTGCTGGAAGCAGCGAACCGCAGCCAGTGGGAGCCGCGATCGGCTGGACCTGCGGACAGGGCAGGTAAACAAACCAGCCTGGCCCACCAGGGGCTTTCCCCGCACAAGCGGCGGCCCCAGTTTGAGAAACACTGCTGTACACACTATGTTCCTCCGCTAAGCAGTCAGATCTCTCGCAACGAGAGGCAGCTTGATAGCATGAAAGGCAGCCTGGTTTAATGGACTAAGCACAGAGCTCAGATTAGGGCCCCGTGTATTCCAATCCCAGCTCTGATATTGACTGCTTCTATGGCCTTAGATAAATCACTTAACATTTCTGCTTTAATTTCCTCATCTGTGAGACAGAGATAATAATACTTACCTACTTCACTGAGGGACGACAATTTAATAGTTGATTTTGTAATACGATATAATTCACCAGAATACCCTCAAACCCTTCAAAGGCTGAGGACATAGTATTCTCTCAATCCCTGTCCATTGCAAAACTATTATAAAATGTTGGCATCTGTATCAACCAGCAAAAGGATGTGATTTCCCATTCTGCATCAGGGAGAGTAATGGGAGAAAAATACTCCCTCTGTGCTACACCTGACCCTTTATATATAAACCACTTCCCCAGCCCTGTGCAGTTACCTGATTCTAATGGTCAGGATTCAATCACATTTTGGGGAGGAGCAGCAAAAAATTGTTTTGCAGGCTTGTCTAAAGAATACTAAATCTAGCTTCATCAGACTGGTTGCTGCTAGCAGCATTTTAACTCAGTTTCCCTGATTGATACGAACAGGATTTTTTTTTTCCTAACACCAGTGTAAGAAAGTAACATTTACTTTCTGATTTCACCAATGCAAGCAAAACCACGTACATTTTCCGGTGTCAAGAGGCAAAAATTAAACAGAAGTCTTTGAGATTTTAAAAGTTATCACAGAGAATCCATCCCATCTGCTTTATTGAATTCCCTTAGTCTGACCATCAAAGCTACAATTACAATACAAAAGCTTTCCTACAGCTTGAAAGTGCTCTTTCACGCAAAGAAGCATTTTTATAACAGAAAGCTTAAACTGTGCCTCTGGGAAGTTCTCCTCAGAAGACCACATACAAAATGGTGATCACAATAATTGGGTCCTGATAGGACACAGCAAAATCCTCAGTCTGTCTTCCTGGGTGACTACATTTTTAAAGAGTGGCCACTGTGGAAGGCTTGGATTCTAGTGACATCAGAAACCGAACAGTGATCATTTCCTTGCTGCGTTCTCTGGGTGTGTTGTTTATAAAATGGATATTTATAAACAGAACAGGTACAATGTATCTAGCAATAATGTAAGTTTTGTGACAGTGCCTCAATTCTGATCACTAAGAGCCACATCGAGGCACAAAGGGAGTAATTCAGTCTTAGGGCCAGATCCTTAGGTTTGGCCTCTCAGTACTGGACACTCAAGCCACAGAAAGGAAACCCTTTTGGTTACTATTGTCTCAGTCTGGATTCAAACTAGTAATCTAATAATAAAATATTCCAGAGTCTAGTACCTCTCTCCTAAATCACCCACCCAAGCTTCCCAGCCTTTCTTCTCTTAAAATTTTTATTTCCATTTTCATTTTAACCCCCCCCCCCTTCTGTGCTACAATGTTTCCCAAAGCTGGAGCACTTTCCCAACCAAAGAAATCTCTTTAAATTATTCAGAGTATCTCCCCTTCTCCGATTTCCCATTCTTTCAATTTGTATAAACTGGTGTTAGATGCATTTGGCACTATTACCACTAGCTCAAGACACAACTGAATTAGGGCAAGTGGATAATTATTAATCAGAATGAGGAGTGTGAATGGGGCAGCCTGTTTTAAGACGTTTCCAAATAATTCCCAAACTATTTGTCAATTCTTTTGTTGTAAATAGGGAATTTAAATTGGAAAAGATTAATATAATCCCAAATAAAGGTGAAACAGGATTGTTTTTTCTTCTGACTAGGAAATAGGAATTGACCATAATGCCATGGAATGCATAAATATTTGCACTACATAAGTACTTGCACAACAGCAAATATACAACAGGTGACTGATCAGAACCAATGATTAACTCAGTAAATAAAGAGTGTAGGAATGTAGAACACTTCTGCTGAAATGAGTGTTTCTGAAGTCTAGAAATAATGCTTTGAATTTGAAAGGTTCTCAGTTTAAACTGATTTGGCTTCTATGACAATATTATGTTCAAGAGGATAACTGTGAGAGTTTGGTATTCATGGGGCAGGATGGATCCTGGTATCTCTGACATTTCAGGATAATTATAATAAACTAGGATATTGAAACGACATTGATTTCTAGGCACCATACTTGGCACAAAGCATGCTTGTTTTTATTGAAATGTATTTTAACATTTTGTAGTGGTTCCCACTAGGCACTTTCAATTAAGTTCTCTTGTGCCATACTTGGCCCATAACCTTAAGATGAACAGAGATAGTTTGTTATCCCTTCTTTGTTCCCTTGTACAGCTATGCTGTTTGCCAACAAGTGGTCAGACACTTACTAAAAGAAGTCCCCACTCTGCTTACTCAGTTTTCTGTATGTATATACATTGCTGCAGAGATTCAATAGAACCAAAAGGCCACTGTTCCCTCTTGTGAGCCAGCTAAAAGGGAGTCTTTGAAGCTTGCGATAAACTAGCATGACCTGTCACCTAGGCTAAGACAGTCTCAGATAGAAGCAATTTTGAATATATTAAAGCAGCTGCCACTTCACCATATGATAGTCATCATGGCAGGGAAGTGATCTACCTCCGCCAAGGCCCCCATGAAATAATGAATGATGAACATAAGAACATAAGAAAGGCCGTACCGGGTCAGACCAAAGGTCCATCTAGCCCAGTATCTGTCTACCTACAGTGGCCAATGCCAGGTGCCCCAGAGGGAGTGAACCTAACAGGCAATGATCAAGTGATCTCTCTCCTGCCATCCATCTCCATCCTCTGACGAACAGAGGCTAGGGACACCATTCTTACCCATCCTAGCTAATAGCCATTTATGGACTTAGCCACCATGAATTTATCCAGTCCCCTTTTAAACATTGTTATAGTCCTAGCCTTCACAACCACCTCAGGTAAGGAGTTCCACAAGTTGACTGTGCGCTGCGTGAAGAAGAACTTCCTTTTATTTGTTTTAAACCTGCTGCCTATTAATTTCATTTGGTGACCCCTAGTTCTTGTATTATGGGAATAAGTAAATAACTTTTCCTTATCCACTTTCTCAACATCACTCATGATTTTATATACCTCTATCATATCCCCCCTTAGTCTTCTCTTTTCCAAGCTGAAGAGTCCTAGCCTCTTTAATCTTTCCTCGTATGGGACCCTCTCTAACCCCCTAATCATTTTAGTTGCCTTTTTCTGAACCTTTTCTAGTGCTAGAATATCTTTTTTGAGGTGAGGAGACCACATCTGTACACAGTATTCGAGATGTGGGCGTACCATGGATTTATATAAGGGCAATAATATAGTCTCAGTCTTATTCTCTATCCCCTTTTTAATGATTCCTAACATCCTGTTTGCTTTTTTGACCACCTCTGCACACTGCGTGGACATCTTCAGAGAACTATCCACGATGACTCCAAGATCTTTTTCCTGACTCGTTGTAGCTAAATTAGCCCCATCATGTTGTATGTATAGTTGGGGTTATTTTTTCCAATGTGCATTACTTTACATTTATCCACATTAAATTTCATTTGCCATTTTGTTGCCCAATCACTTAGTTTTGTGAGATCTTTTTGAAGTTCTTCACAATCTGCTTTGGTCTTAACTATCTTGAGTAGTTTAGTATCATCTGCAAACTTTGCCACCTCACTGATTACCCCTTTCTCCAGATCATTTATGAATAAATTGAATAGGATTGGTCCTAGGACTGACCCTTGGGGAACACCACTAGTTACCCCTCTCCATTCTGAGAATTTACCATTAATTCCTACCCTTTGTTCCCTGTCCTTTAACCAGTTCTCAATCCATGAAAGGACACAATCACCCAGGCATTTTCCAGTAAAGCCCATGTCAGCTCAGTGCTATGCTTGAGTTCCACCAACCAGAGAAGTGGGCAGGCGGTGCTGAGGATGTTCTCCAGGCTGTGGCTGCTGTCTGTTAGGTTCCCAACACCGGCCCCATCCGTTCAGTACAGTTGATCCCATACTGAGGGGTGTATTCTTCTGGCTATTCCCCACCCCCCACTTTTTTCTCCCCTTGTGCAATAAAATAATCCAAGTTTCTGACCACCCCCACCAGTACTGATTTTTTTTCCAGGGTCCCGTCCCCCTCCCAAGCGAGCCGTTCAGCTGTGGGAGTGTCAGAACTGGACCCAGCCCAGCAGTCGGGTTAGAAACGGTGCCTGCCCCGGCCCCTCGCCTGCACCACGCCCGAGGTAAGGGGCTGGGGGCACGCGGACGGGCCAGCCCGGGGAGGGCTTCCCCTCTGCTCAGCGTCACTCCGGCGGGGAGGGGGAGGGAAGGAGGCGAGCCCCCCGCACGCCCACCGCCCAAGCAGCACTTACTGGCCACCTGCCGGCGCCGAGCGCGGTGCCTCCACAGCCTGGTCCTCAGCCAGTGCAGGCGCGGCGGCAGCTCCATGGCCCCCGCGCGGGGCACGCCTGGGGGCGGCCGCAGCTGCCCCGGGAAAAGGGTCAATCCCCGTGCGGAGCCCGGGAGCCACCTGCCTGCCCAGCGTGCGGCTCTCAGCCCTGGCTGCACCGGCGGCGCCCCGCGGACTGCTCATGTTTTATGCGTGAAGCTGTTGGGCGCGTAATTTCATCCCGGGCAGGCAGCGCGGGAGGGGGGCTCCCTGCCCAGCGTCCTGCCAGCTTGGCTCCTGCCTCCACTTCCAGCTGTGCTGCTGTAGCACCCAAGGGGGCCCCAGGCCTGGGTCAGGGCACCGCTGTGCTAGGGCTACACCAACACAGAGCAGGGGCCCTGCCTGCCCTGGAGAGTTTACAGTCCAAGTACCTAAAACCTGGGTCTCCAGCTATATAGTTGACCAGCATCCTCGGGCACAGGCAATGTGATTTATTGGGGGGGGGGGGGGGGACGGAGGTTAAAGTTAAACAATAATACGGTTGAATATTGCTTTAATGAGAAGTTTTTTTGAACCCTGACTAAAATTGGCCCCCCTTTAATAAAATGAGCTCCAAACTCAATGGTTCCGTTGTTAATGCAAACCCTTAATTTGTAGGGGGGCAAACCTCCCCAATTGTCTATGCCTATGAATATGTTTACTTGGGTGTGTTGTTACCAGCAAATATCCCTCTATAACAGGACAAAGCAGTTAATCCTGCAGGCAGCCTATTCCTTCATCAGCTGAGGGAGAAGCTTAAAAAGAAAGAATCAATAACGAGTCTCCCTGAAAGTGCATCAACTGTGAAGTTGTTCCCTATCTAATGTTCTGTTGCTTGAACATTTACAATTAGGCAGTAGAATTCTGAGCTGTACAAAATGTAGCCATTGAAACTCCAGACCACCTGACTCTTGCCTGGTTTCAGGTTTCCCTAGGAGCTTGAAACTTACACCAGGTTCATCAAAAGGTCCATTGGCTGATTTTTGTTTTCATTATGTAACTGAGTAAAATTTGCGCTTTCACCATAACACCAAATGGGATGCAGCAGTGTTTCACCGCATGTCATTTTTGGGCATTCAGTCTAGAGATGGACCTAAGTCATGATGTGAATCCATAACTGGATTTCAAAAGCTAGGAAGCTGAGTAGTGGTTGAATCTGGAATTTGAGTCCAGGCCCATTCTAGTTTTCACCCCAGAAAGTCAAGGCTAAACTCAGGGTGTAAGCCCAAGTAGGCATAGATCTACAGCCAATTTTGCCAAATCTCACTCACTTATTTGAATTTAGAGGTGCTCAGAAACTAAGGTGATGAGTGACATAAAATGACCCATAAATAAAATACATATTATCCTTGTGATGAAGGATTTTGGTATGAAACTTAAGAAATACAAAATGAGAGGCATATTAAACTTTTGAACTTCTATTTAGACTATATTTATATCTTGAGGCAGCTCAGAGAAGCCTTTCCACAAGAGCTATTATTGTAGGGAACAACTCTGCTCTCATAATATGAACGAGGTGACCTAGCAGGTCTTTTATGTCTCTCTAACGTATGTGACTGACTTGTCACACTTATCTATTTCAGTTGCTTACTTTTTAAAATAGACTTTGAATGTGAAATCTTGGCCCCTTTGAAGTCAACAGGAAAACTCCCATTTACATCAGTGGCATCAGGATTTCACCTTTTGTGTTTACAGTATGTTTGCACATGCAAAGTACATAGAGGAAAAATGTCCCTAACCCTTCAAGGCAAGCAACATCCGTCCTGGCCTCATTCCCTAGCTTTTAACGGCTGAGACACCCATATAACATGGACAAAAAAGCCCTCACTGAGGGACAAAAGGAACGCTGGTTAAGGCAACTTTAACTACTTTATTTAGAATTTTAGGTTGCTATAACCTTTTTCACAAACTACGCACAGTTGTTCTGACGTACATAATTTACAATAATAAATGATAAATAACAGTAGTCATGTGTGGGTTGGAGGTAAAATTGGATCTGAAATGAGAGATGTCGACAGGTATGGCTGTCTTCTTTTGTATATTTTTGTATATTCAAACCTAAATATTTCCTTTAATGTTTTTATTATAATCATAAAGAAAGGTGAATATAAGAACAATAAGATAGATGAATTATGTACTGTTTCAAGGAAAATACCCTAAGAGAGCAAATACATTTTGCTTGTGCTGATGATAAATTATTTTCTCACATATTTGCTGTTCCTCCTCCTCTTCTTTTCTTTTTTTTTAAACATAAAGAGCTTTATCAAACCCTGGAATAAGGCATTTTGAACATATATTTTTTTACTTTAGTGTAGGCAGAAGAGATTAATTCTACACTTGAGTGGTTCCAAATAATCATTGGTATTATTATTTATAACACGTAGCATTTTGATGGCTGATTTGCATTAAATTATCTGGAACCAAGGTGCAAAAAGAAATTGAGTAAAGCTTAATTGTGTGACTTTTTTTCCCTCCCTCCATCTTATTTTTCTGTAAATGAATGTGAAATGTCAGAATTAAAAGAAAGGGCAGCAGCATGTGTGTCTCACTGCTTTTTACTTTGAAATATTACTGTGGAGAAAGAGACCTTCAATTACACAGTAAAAATGGAAACTGCTGAGCCAAGTCACACCCAGTTGTGTTACTTTGAATCTCAAATCAGCAAGAAAAACTTTGGATCATTAAAAAGTAAAGGCTGTCAAACTCCACAAAGTTTCCAGCATCAAACATAACCACTTTTTAAAAAAAAATCTTTCTTAACTGAAACTTTCAGCAGAATAAATAAAACAACAAATGAAATATCAAATGTTTCATATACTATATAAAATAAAGAGATAAGAGGCTTAGCAATATCTTATATACTAACATTTAAAGCAATCAAGAGATTTAAATTTTCTGTGGTCACAGCAGTGTTCCAAGGGATCCAACTATTGTAGAAATAAAAGTTTCAAATTGGCTATGAAGAGCAGCAATAAGTTTATCTATTTCTCACATTTCCTGCAGTCTGGCAATCCATTCTTTTTTGGTAGGAATTTTTCTTTTTAGCTAGGAAGCAGTATATTTCCTGTCTCTACCAATAATATACTCAGCCCTGGACATCCTTAACTATTCAGTTTTCCAGTAAAATAATGAGGCATATCAACACTTTTTGCTGATCTACTCATATAGAAAAAAAGACCTACTCTCCTAAAGCAAAGGTTAAAAATTAGGGTCAGGCTGTATGCAAAGCCACATTTTCCCTACTGACGAATTCCTAAAACACTCTGGATCGAATTTTCAAAAATGAGTGTTGGTCTAACTCTGCTCTCACTAAAGTCAATGGGAGTTTTGCCTTTGACATGAACAGGAACAGAGTAGGCCAATAGTTGAGTCTTTTTGAAAATCCCACTCTCCAGGGTTTCAGCAACATATCTAGTCAAACCTCAATTAACCCAAAATCTCATTATCCAAATTTAAAGAGCAGCCTCTGATTTTGGATGCTTCCATTTTTAAGTGCCCAGTCTGAGACATCAACAACTGATTTCCTAAGCTATTGAGCACCTCTTGCTCCTGATGATTTCAACTGGATTTGTGAGTGCTCAGCATTTCTGAAAGTCAAGCCCAACATGTTTCAGTTTAAGCACCACAAATCAGTGAGCACTTAAAAAAATTGGCCTAAAGCATCTCTGATATGTAGCTTTTGCATTTAAGAACTCCCTACTTAACCAAAACCTTGATACTCTAATTTAATTTGTCTCCCATTCCATTCAAATTACTGAGGTGTGACTGTACTATAATTCACAGAGGATATCAAAAGGCATTCTTGTTTTTTAGGGAGGTAGTACCCAGTCACAAAGAATGCTATAATATTCAGGTGTGTGAATTGAGACTACTTTTGAGAATGTTGGTAGAAGTGTGTGTGTCTGCATGCACTTCCATACCACCATTATCCCCAACGTCATGCTCATTAGTGGCATCATGATCCTCCTTCCATTGAAATTAATGGCAAAACTCCTATTGAAATCAATGGAAGTAAGATTGAGTGCCTGTGACACTTTCTTGGAGCACCCAGAACTATAGATGACCTTGTTACCCTGCAGCGGGACTTACTGGGGCCAAACTGTGTGACAGTCTGTTAGCCATCCCAGACAAACTTCCCAGGACTCTGCCAGCCCTTACATTGCCTTGTAGGTAACACTTGGTACATCCCAGTTCCCGAGCCCCCTGGAAGAGCATCCCCTGGAGCATCCAGCCCCTGTCACTGGTAGGGTTGTGAATCCTCCAGGATTGTCCTGGAGTCTCCAGGAATTAAAGATTAATCTTTAATTAAAGATTATGTCATCTGATGACACCTCCAGGAATACGTCCAACCAAGACTGGCAACTCTAGTAACGGGACATCTAACAACATAAGAATGGTCATATTTGGTCAGACCAAAGGTCCATCTAGCCCAGTGTCCTGTCTTCCATTAGTGGCCAATGCCAGGTACCCCAGAAGGAATGAACAGAACAGGTAATCATCAAGTGATCCATCCCTGTCTCCCATTCCCAGCTTTTGGCAAACAGAGGCTAGGGACACCATCCCTGCCCATCCTGGCTAATAGCCATTGATGGACCTATCCTCCATGAACTTATCTAATTCTTTTTTGAACCCTGCTTTAGTCTTGGCCTTCACAGCATCCTCTAGCAAAGAGTTCCACAGGCTGACTCTACGTTATGTGAAGAATACTTCCTTTTGTTTGTTTTAAAACTGCTGCGTATTAATTTCATTTGGTGACCCCTAGTTCTTGTGTTATGAGAAGGAGTAAATAACATTTCCTTATTTACTTTCTCCACACCAGTCATGATTTTATAGACCTCTATCATATCCCCTCTTACTCGTCTCTTTTCCAAGCTGAAAAGTCCCAGTCTTATTCATCTCTCCTCATATGGAAGCTGTTCCATACTCCTAATCATTTTTGTTGCCCTTTTCTGAACCTTTTCCAATTCCAATATATCTTTTTTGAGATGGGGGTGACCACATCCGCATTCAGTATTCAAGATGTGGGTGTACCATGGATTTATATAGAGGCAATATTTTATTTTCTGTCTTATTATCTATCCCTTTCTTAATGATTCCCAACATTCTGTTAGTGTTTTGACTGCCGCTGCACATTGAGTGGATGTTTTCAGAGAACTATCCGCAATGACTCCAAGATCTCTTTCTTGAGTGGTAACAGCTAATTCAGACCCCATCATTTTATATGTATAGTTGGGATTATGTTTTCCAATGTGCCCTTAGCTTAATATTGTAGTGCTGAGATTTACATATAATAAAATAAACAGACATTTATTACTGAGTAAAGATGATAGAAACAGAACTGGTCACAAGTAAAATAAAAGTATAAATGCTTCTAAGAGACTATGTATAACTCCAGCAGGCTATACTCCTTTGTCTCAATCAGTTTCTCAGCCTCAGAGTCTTTTTGCAGAGCTTGCTGATTTTTAGTCAATTAAGGATTCAGATTTTTCAGGAATCACTCCCCTCCACCAAGAGTGCTCCTCAGTGAAATGGATAACTAACTGTCTTTTTGCTTCACCTTATATTTCTCCAAAACTTATTGTTTTAATTCTAAAGACAAGTCAACCCCTGTGACCTTAGTCTCCCAAGCTGATCTCACATCACCCCATCAACCTGTTTTCCTGTTGACTTAATATGCAAATGTGGCTTCCTTTGTGTTGGTTCCACAATGCTTATTTTACATTAGAGACAGAGAGATAGTGATGGTCCCTCCAGTCTGGTTGAAAATGTGTTTTTCCCTTTGATTTGTTACAGACTTTAAAACATAATATCACTTATTATCCATAATTCCTTATGTAGTGTTAATACACACATTTTACAATGATATTAATCACCAGTGTGTTACCGACTTTCATTCAATACCTTACAAGACCCTATAGATTAATATTATGACAGCAATGTGTAAGGTGTTTGTCAGGTCTGATAAGAGTGGCTGACATAGTGCAGTGAACCACCAATCAGCCTCTAAGTCACAGCGCTTATAAGTGACTTAAAGAATGTCAGAGATATGATCTAATTACTTTTTGTCCTGGAGTGCTTTTCTTATCCTGTATGCCAGAAAATGAAAGTCTTAATTCAGCAGGATACTTTCAGTTCGGCTGGGAATGTCTTACCAAGTGACTGACTCCATAAGTGATTTCTTAATGGATTTTTATGTCTCTTTCCTTCTGGGCTGACCTGCAGGGTTTTGCTCATTGGAAAACTGTACTTTATCCCTCACAAGGATCTCCTGCATACTCCTTGCTGTTTCAGTTATCCTTTTCTGGATCCATCAGAAACTGTTTCCTGCTATTGGATTCCTTCTGCATTCAGAGACACAGGACTTCGTACATTCTTTGTATATAAACAAAACTGCATCATATACCTGACTGTCACCAATTTCTCACCCCCAACTGGAACATCTTCTGGACTCCAAACTTTGACTAGCCACTTGGGTCAAAAAGGGGCAACAGTAATATACAGTATACTGTATGTGTGAGTGATTTGTGGGTCAGAAATGCCAGTGACCATTTCCATTTATCCAACAACTCATCATGTTGAAATGGCAATAATCCACTGGGGCAGTTAAATCACTAAGTAGCAGAGTTCATAAATACTGTATAGAAAAAATCCATGATGGCTCAGGATAAAAAACTGCATATAGTTTCTGTATATTCATGATGTGCTCTTCTTGTGCCACCTACTGACCAACTGCTTTATTTATGTCATCGTTATTAGTGAATTGTTCTGGTTTATTTTTAAATGTTAACTTTATTTAATGTTTCAGAATGAAATAATCACTAGTGTATGAAAAGGGTATAACTCCATCTTGATTTTTCTGGTGATAACTTCTTGAGCTTGACCAGCCCAATTCTGTACTGTTCAGGCAAGACGGGATGCCTTTCTGGAAGATGTGCTTTAGTTAAACACACAAAATATTGGACTGAATACACAGGTAGCTGGATGAAATTCTGTGGTCTGTGTGAGTTCAGACTAGATGTTCTAATGGTCCTTTCTGGCCTTAAAATCTATGAATTCCCACTGAAGTCAATGGGATGGTATAGCTGTTAATTCAGGCCAAATTCTGCTCTAAATTATTTGTTGTCTTTTGGTATTTCCTCTGCCTCCTCCCCACAACTCGTTGAAGTGATCCTCTGCTTCCCTAAAAGGGGGATGTGACGGATAGGATCACAGAACCCCCCTGGCAGCTTGGGACTTCAGTGCCCTGCCTGGTTTGAGCCAGACCTGCTAGCCTGCTGAAAACCCAGACCCAGGTCTGAACCACGTTCCCTGCCAGCGTGGGACTCCAGCACCCTGTCTTGTTGAACCAGACACGCCAGTCTGCTCCAACACAGTCCCAGGGTCTGAACCAGGGCTTTGGAACTGTGCTCTGGCTCCACTCCAGCTCCAGGCAAAAACCTGCTCTGCGCTCTGGAGCTGCTCTGCGCTCCAGCATCAGGCTCTGCTCCAAAGCCCTGGTCTGACCCACGTGCCCCAAAGCTGCAGACTTAACTGAAAGCAGGTTAAGAAGTGTTCCTGTCTTTAACACTCAGATGCCCAACTCCCGATGGGGTCCAAACCCCAAATACATCTGTTTTACCCTGTAGGTAAATTCATAAATTGTTCGCCCTCTATAACACTGATAAAGAGATATGCACAACTGTTCCCCGCCCCCCGGTATTAATACATACTCTGGGCTAATTAATAAGTGATTTTATTAAATACAGAAAGTAGGATTTAGGTGGTTCCAAGTAGTAACAGACAGAACAAAGTGAATTACCAAGCAAAATAAAATAGAACACACAAATCTAAGCCTAATACAGTAATAAAACTGAATACAGATAAAATAAGAACATAAGAACATAAGAAAGGCCGTACCGGGTCAGACCAAAGGTCCATCTAGCCCAGTATCTGTCTACCAACAGTGGCCAATGCCAGGTGCCCCAGAGGGAGTGAACCTAACAGGCAATGATCAAGTGATCTCTCTCCTGCCATCCATCTCCATCCTCAGACAAACAGAGGCTAGGGACACCATTCTTACCCATCCTGGCTAATAGCCATTTATGGACTTAGCCACCATGAATTTATCCAGTCCCCTTTTAAACATTGTTATAGTCCTAGCCTTCACAACCTCCTCAGGTAAGGAGTTCCACAAGATGACTGTGCGCTGCGTGAAGAAGAACTTCCTTTTATTTGTTTTAAACCTGCTGCCTATTAATTTCATTTGGTGACCCCTAGTTCTTGTATTATGGGAACAAGTAAATAACTTTTCCTTATCCACTTTCTCAACATCAATCATGATTTTATATACCTCTATCATATCCCCCCTTAGTCTTCTCTTTTCCAAGCTGAAGAGTCCTAGCCTCTTTAATCTTTCCTCATATGGGACCCTCTCTAAACCCCTAATCATTTTAGTTGCCCTTTTCTGAACCTTTTCTAGTGCTAGAATATCTTTTTTGAGGTGAGGAGACCACATCTGTACACAGTATTCGAGATGTGGGCGTACCATGGATTTATATAAGGGCAATAATATATTCTCAGTCTTATTTTCTATCCCCTTTTTAATGATTCCTAACATCCTGTTTGCTTTTTTGACCGCCTCTGCACACTGCGTGGACATCTTCAGAGAACTATCCACGATGACTCCAAGATCTTTTTCCTGACTCGTTGTAGCTAAATTAGCCCCCATCATGTTGTATGTATAGTTGGGGTTATTTTTTCCAACGTGCATTACTTTACATTTATCCACATTAAATTTCATTTGCCATTTTGTTGCCCAATCACTTAGTTTTGTGAGATCTTTTTGAAGTTCTTCACAATCTGCTTTGGTCTTAACCATCTTGAGTAGTTTAGTATCATCTGCAAACTTTGCCACCTCATTGTTTACCCCTTTCTCCAGATCATTTATGAATAAGTTGAATAGGATTGGTCCGAGGACTGACCCTTGGGGAACACCACTAGTTACCCCTCTCCATTCTGAGAATTTACCATTAATTCCTACCCTTTGTTCCCTGTCCTTTAACCAGTTCTCAATCCATGAAAGGACCTTCCCTTTTATCCCATGACAGCTTAATTTACGTAAGAGCCTTTGGTGAGGGACCTTGTCAAAGGCTTTCTGGAAATCTAAGTACACTATGTCCACCGGATCCCCCTTGTCCACATGTTTGTTGACCCCTTCAAAGAACTCTAATAGATTAGTAAGACATGATTTCCCTTTACAGAAACCATGTTGACTATTGCTCAACAGTTTATGTTTTTCTATGTGTCTGACAATTTTATTCTTTACTATTGTTTCAACTAATTTGCCCGGTACCGACGTTAGACTTACCGGTCTGTAATTGCCGGGATCACCCCTAGAGCCCTTTTTAAATATTGGAGTTACATTAGCTAACTTCCAGTCATTGGGTACCGAAGCCGATTTAAAGGACAGGTTACAAACCTTAGTTAATAATTCCGCAACTTCACATTTGAGTTCTTTCAGAACTCTCGGGTGAATGCCATCTGGTCCCGGTGACTTGTTAATGTTGAGTTTATCAATTAATTCCAAAACCTCCTCTAGTGACACTTCAATCTGTGACAGTTCCTCAGATTTGTCACCTACAAAAGCCAGCTCAGGTTTGGGAATCTCCCTAACATCCTCAGCTGTGAAGACTGAAGCAAAGAATCCATTCAGTTTCTCCGCAATGACTTTATCATCTTTAAGCGCTCCTTTTGTATTTTGATCATCAAGGGACCCCACTGGTTGTTTAGCAGGCTTCCTGCTTCTGATGTACTTAAAAAACATTTTGTTATTACCTTTAGAGTTTTTGGCTAGCTGTTCTTCAAACTCCTCTTTGGCTTTTCTTATTACACTCTTGCACTTAAGTTGGCAGTGTTTGTGCTCCTTTCTATTTGCCTCACTAGGATTTGACTTCCACTTTTTAAAGGAAGTCTTTTTATCTCTCACTGCTTCTTTTACATGGTTGTTAAGCCACGGTGGCTCTTTTTTAGTTCTTTTACTGTTTTTCTTAATTTGGGGTATACATTGAAGTTGGGCCTCTATTATGGTGTCTTTAAAAAGGGCCCATGCAACTTGCAGGGATTTCACTTTAGTCACTGTACCTTTTAACTTTTGTCTAACTAACCCCCTCATTTTTGTATAGTTCCCCCTTTTGAAATTAAATGCCACAGTGTTGGGCAGTTGAGGTGTTCTTCCCACCACAGGGATGTTGAATGCTATTGTATTATGGTCACTATTTCCAAGCGGTCCTGCTATAGTTACCTCTTGGACCAGCTCCTGCACTCCGCTCAGGATTAAATCTAGAGTTGCCTCTCCCCTTGTGGGTTCCCTTACCAGCTGCTCCATGAAGCAGTCATTTAAAGTATTGAGAAATTTTATCTCTGCATTTCGTCCTGAAGTGAAATGTTCCCAGTCAATATGGGGATAATTGAAATCCCCCACTATTATTGGGTTCTTAATTTTGATAGCCTCTCTAATTTCCCTTAGCATTTCATCATCACTATTACTGTCCTGGTCAGGTGGTCGATAATAGATCCCTAATGTTATATTTTTACTAGAGCATGAAATTTCTATCCACAGAGACTCTATGGAACATGTGGATTCGCTTAAGATTTTTACTTCATTTGAATCTACACTTTCTTTCACATATAGTGCCACTCCTCCCCCTCACCCTCAGAGATGTTTCAATAAGTCTCTTTCACAGACTGGACACCTTCCTAGTCTGGGCACAATCCTTTCCCCTGGTACAGCCCTTGTTCCAGCTCAGGTAGTAGCTAGGGGATTCCTCATGATTGCCACCCAATTTGTTCTGTTCCACCCACTTACATATATCTTTTGCATAAGGCAGGAATCCTTTGTCCCTCTCTGGGTTCCCACCCCTCCTTCTCAATGGAAAAGCACCAGGTTAAAGATGGATTCCAGTTCAGGTGACATGTCACTGTAAGACTTTATTACTCACTTGCCAGCACACATGGATACAGGAAGACTTACAAGTAAAACAGAGACATCTACAGTCAATTGTCCTGGTTAATGGGAGCCATTAAGATTCCAAACCACCATTAATGGCCCACACTTTGCATAACTACAATAGGACCTCACAGTTATATTTCATATTTCTAGTTTCAGATACAAGAATGATACATTTATACAAATAGAATGACCACACTCAATAGATTATAAGTTTGGTAATGATACCTTACAAGAGACCTTCTGCATGAAGCATATTTTAGTTACATTATGTTCACACTCATCAGCATACTTTCATAAAATCATATAGATTGCAATGTCACAGAGGAGATCTCGGGATAGCAGGGGGATGAGGAAAGAGAATCCTAAGTAACCCAGAAGGGGAGGTTAAGAGGTGAGCAAGTTTAGCCCCAGCCACCTAGGTCTTTTTGATGATTGCCCAAGTTGAAAGGCCTGCATTACTTCTTTTTTAAAAAATAGATTCTAATATCTGTGTGAGCTGTTGGTAAACTGATATCTGCTGCGCTTGCCTACACAGTCGTTACACTACTTTTATAGAACACCTAGAGAGCCCGTCAGTGTGTAATTATCTGGATAAATAATTAATTATACTCTAAATTCTGGACTAGATTTATTTGCTCAGCTGATTGATTGATTTATTTTTGTAATATACTGATTGGGTTTTATAGGTTCTATATGTCAACACTTATGTTGACTCGACCATTCAAATGATAACAAATGCACAAGTCCTGGAAAATAATGGTTGCAAGACAGACAGGACCTACTAATTGCTTCATTCAAGATGTGATATTATCTGTATTGATGGGAGGGAGATTAATCTATGTTAATGGATCTATCCCAGTGAAAACAATGGATATGATTCTGGGGGGAAAGTAGGTGTGAATCTACAGGCCGAATCCAGGAAGCTGGTCAGGCCTCTCAATAGCTGAACTACCATACATGTCCTGTGCTGGAAAGTCACTGAGGATGAGACAGAAACCTTGTGTATTAAGGAACACCTTAGTTTTGTCTCTTAATGTAAACATGAGATACTCAAGGAAATCATTTGCTGAATAAACTGGGACCAAAAGGACCATTGTAGAGAAGCTGTGATCCTTCCAGATATGTAGAATTTGTACTCCAAAAAAAAAGTTGTTTAGAATGGGTTCTGCTGACTTTGAAACCAAACAAGGCAAATGATGTAGACCCAGGAAATAAACTGGATGTATGCTGTATCTCAGAGTTGTGGACTGCCAAGACTGGAGGGTTAATGTGCACTTCTAAAACATGTGGGAGAGGGAGCTTGCGTCATTGTTGCATTTGGGAGAACAAGGGAGACAATTATCCCTGACTCACATATATATTTGAAGGTCAAAGAGAAGAAATAATGGTTATTCACTGCTTTCAAAAGGGATGAAATCACATATGTTATGCCATACCTGTAAGTGACTGATTATGTGCATGTTAAAACTTATGAAAGAAGGCAAGTCACTCATTATATTTGACGTTAATTCTCTTTCTTGTGGTGAAACAAGTAATCAAATGTGAAAGACGGAAGTCACCTATTTAAAATATTTTACCAGAAAATTGCAAATGAGTTACAACAATTTAATATAGTTATTGAATCACTGAGAATCAATGTCCTCATCTATCAATATGACATCATGGAAGAATGAAGTGATAGTTTCTTCTATCTCCTCTTCCTCCTAACTGCTGAGAGACATTTTTCCTTTAAGATCGGAAGGAGGCTCCATTCTTCTCTGTGGTTGGGGAAATATGACAGGTCTAACAAAGGGTGGTGTTCATCATTCTCCATGCTTCCCTGTATCTCTCTGGCTCCCATTGCCATTGTTCTGAACATCTCATACCCCTGCGAGGAGGGAAAGCATTAGCATCCTCATTTTACATACGGGGAACTAAGTAACAGAGAGACGGTGCCTCATCCAAGCTTACACAGGATTCTGTGGCAGAGCCAGGAACACAACCCAGGTCTCCTCAAATCTAATACATTATCTTAGCCACAAGGCTATCTTTCCTCTCTATGTCTTAAGTTGTACAGTATAGTTGGCATTCTGTTTTCTCTGTCTGAAGCCATTGTAGCACTCTATCCAGCTACAGTTACAAGCTCATGAGATGTTCAGACCCTGTGCAAAGTAAGATGGCAGTCATAAACGTCATTTATCTTTTTGTTTATTTCCACTTACATTTTTAAGGAAGTACCAACTAGAGTTGGAGCAATTCAATTTGATTCATATCCTGTACTAATGAATGTATTGTTGTAAGTCTTTTTATAAGTGAAGTGTATTGTCCTCCCAATCTTCCCCCATATGATGGTTTCTGGAAGTACTGTACCTAATAGCAGTCCTTTACAGAACTATCAAAGAGAAGACCAAAGCCAATTGGCTGACAATGTGACCTGGCTACTAGAAATACTGTTTTTCAGACATGACACTTTCAAATGTAACATGAAAAGAGCTCATATCCCCACATACCTGTAAAAAAGTCAGATTTAAGGCTGAATTTAAACCTGCTGCAGGATAAAACACCCATTGAGTATTTCAAATCTGTACTGTAATTTTCACTTTTTACCAGTTCTCTGACAAACATAACAAAATAGACATAGCTTATTTGGGACATAGTAAATGATTATTTGGCCTTATCTATATTGAAAAGTTGCACCAGTATTACTGAAGTTGTGAATTTAAACTGATATGAGTTAAACCAACACAATCCCTTATGCAGACACTTTAAAAGTGGCCTTTTTTTGGTTTTAGTTTAAGTCAACTGGGAACAAGTTTAAGTTAAACAAAAATAAGCGACTCTTCAACAGAAATAAGTGTCCACACAGGAATTTGCACAAGTTTAACTATATTGGTTTAAAAAGTAATGTAAGTTAAACTAGTGAAACTTTTACATATGACATAGAACAAACAATATATGATTTAGATATAACAATTCATAAAATGTCTTGATGGTCCAAGTCTAAATGCCACTGGGCAGGTGTCTATATCTGAGAAACCACCACTATAGTGGCACTATGGCACCATTGATGGCAGTATCAGCAGAGAACTCTGTGATTGCATGGGCATGGAGACTGAGCCATGGTCAGGGTTGGTCTCTTCAGATCAAAACTGGGACTAATTGATGTGTTAGTGTGGCAAAAATTGAACAACTGCTGTCTTGTTCTGTGGATAAACTCAGGCACAGACTTTCACTGTTTTGACAGGCTCTGCTCACCAACCCAAGGTTCAAATCGACTTGCGCCTTTTAAGAACACTGAATTCACCCACGTCTTTATCTGAAATATATTCAAGTCTCAAAATAAAATGCCTTGGTCCTGCATTCTACAGGAGAAAGAAATACAGTGTAAATCAATCTCAGAAGTCAGTGTAAATCAATTCATAGCTCTGTTTTATAAACCTGATGGTGCTTAGATATAATGAAGTAGCTAGAGAGTACTGTAAGTTGAAAGTGTTCCTTTTCATGCAGCTATTTTTGTAAATCCTAGTGCCAACTATGCTGCATGCAGAATTTTGAGTGTGGCATTGCCAGTCTCCATGAAATTACTGTGAGGGAAACAAAAACATTTTATATATTTTGCTATCACACGTCCCTGTCCCCCCACCACCAGCTTATAAGGTTGGCATTAGCAAGGTGCTACAAAAATTATGCTCAGATTGACAATATGCCTTGCCATATATTAATACTTTTCTTGGAAAATTGCAAAATTTCAATTTTTGTCTTAACTGCCACAAACATGACAGATTTATTCCTTCATCAGTAGCAAAAATCATTCTTGTTACATTGCAAAGTGGAGCTAAGATGAGCTAAGGCTTTGCTATGCTAACAGGATATAAAAGTTTATTAGAAAATGTTTAAAAATAGATGATACAGAGAGTTTGAAACATCAGTTATTGGTCATCGGGGGTAACGTACAGAGTATAGGAGGATGCTAGTATTTTGGTATTGGACAGCACATAACATATACAGTCTGCAATGTCCCCAATGGGGGGGTATACGGTGGGTGAGATCAAGATACAGTCAGCAAGCAGTGAGGGTACATCACTTATACAAAAAGTTACAGACAGTCATGGGTATAAATAAGCGGGCCGGGTAATGGGGATAGGATGACCCTCACATGGTGGAGTTCAGTTCGGTGGGTTCCGGGCTCAGGGGATAAAGTCCAACAGGGGAGGTTTACAGGTCTCTTCCCCCTTGTGGGTGCATGAAGTCACGCTGGCTCACTCTTGGTATTGGCGGTGGCCGGTGATGTGCTCTGTGTAAATGTCTCTAGACCATCGAATAGTGTCCGAGACCATTAGGCGTGTCATGAGCTGCGCGTAGCGACGGCCCACCCCACAGGTCCTCAGAACGCATTCATTACAGGGGTCCCAGGCACCCACGGCCCCAACGATCAGAGCATCAGTGTAAACCTCGTAGCCCTTTGTCCGCAGGGTGTCAGCCAAGGAAGTGTACTTTTCGAGTTTGCGGGCTCGGGCTTCGCGGAAGGCCGGGGTCCTATTCTTGAACGGGATCATCACGTCGACGAGGATGACCTTTTTCCGATCCTCATCCGTGACGACTATGTCCGGGCGCAGCAGGCTGTCGGTGTCGGAGATGGCGCGATTGACGGCAATCTCTCCCAGGTGTGGGGCGATGGCCTTCACTAGGCGGTCCTGGACGGCGTTGTGGCACAGCTGCCAGGCTCTGGCGTGGGGCCTGTAGCTGCACAGGACGTGGGGCAAGGTCTCCATGGTGTACCCCCACTTCCTGCAGCGCTTGTCCCGGTTCCTGTGGCAGACAGCTCCATTGAGAGGGACGCAGTTCAGTCGGGCACGGTGTATGAACCGCCAGTCGGCAAATCGGGTGAAGCTGCCCGCAGGGAGAAAGTGGTTGCTGGAGTCTCATTTGCTGGTCACCTCGAAGGCCTTGCCCTGGTCAGGTTTTTTCCTCAGGGTGTCCACATAGAGCGTGTGGACGGCGGCCTTCAGGGACTTCTCCAGCATGCCTCTGGCTCCGAGGCTGATGATGGTGTTGCCCTCCGTCCCGATCCGTGGCACCAGGACTCCCAGCTCCCGCCGTTCCTCGCTCCACACCCAGCGGCAGCCCAGTCGCTTTCCCAGTCGGCGCGTGGCGTTGTGGGCGCGGGACCACAGCGAGGTAATGTCACCCCCATCCCGGGTGAATTCGCCGTCCAGGGAGCCACTCAGGAAGGTGGCTACATCTCGGTCAGAGGGAGCTCTGCCGATTCGTTTCGCGGTGGTGGCGCGCAGGGCAGCTGTCACAACGTTCTTCACCTTGGTGTCCGGGCAGGACAGGAGGCGGAAGGCGTGCGTGATGACCACGATGTCACACAGGTCTCCCATGCGGGGGACGTTGGCACTGCCGTGTCTGTGCGTGATGTACACGAGTTCGTTGCTGGCTCTCTGGGGCAGGGACATCCATTTCTTGACCAGCTGCTGGATGGTGTTGTCCACCTTATTGAGGGGCACCTTTGCCACGGCGGATCCTCTCAGGATGAAGGCGATGCAGGGGATCAGGAAGGTGTTGAGGGCGTTGATTTTCTGCCACGGCACCAGCAGGGATGCGTCGATCTTGGCGGCATCCTGCAGGATCTTCCGGATGGTGTCCTCAGGGGTCTGCCGGACGCGGAAGCCCTTCAGCGTGTTGAGGTGCTGGTACGCCTGCCCCTCCGCCAGGGGAACGATGGACTCGCCCTGGATAAGGAACTCCGTCGTCAGCACCGAGTCCCTCTTGCACCCGTTGACGTGGAGGGACGTGCACTTCTTGGCTTTGAAGTGGAGTCCCGTCCAGTCCACGGCTCTCTCGATGTTGTCGAGCATGCCCTGGAGCCTCTCGGGGTCATCTGCGATCAGGACCAGGTTGTCTGCGTAGGCCAAGACGCTCACCCTCTCGTCGTGAAGGTCGAAGCCATCAGCGCTGTCGGCAGGACCGGCTCTACAATTTTCGCTGCCCCAAGCAGCGCACCGAATTGCCGCCGCGGATGGCGGGGGCAGTCCATGTGTCCTTAGGGCGGCAGGTGCGTTTCCGCGGCGGTGGCAATTTAGCGGCAGCTTCTATGTTTAGCTGAAGCCACCGCGGACAACTAAATATAGAAGCTGCTGCCGAATTGCCGCCGCCGTGGAAATGCACATGCCACCCTAAGGGCACATGGACTGCCCCCGCCGTCTGCGGCGGCAATTCGGCGCGCTGCTTGGGGGCAAAACAACAGGGACTGCCGCTCCTTGCAGAATGCCGCCCCAAGCACCAGCTTGGAATGCTGGTGCCTGGAGCTGGCCCTGGCCGTTGGAGATCGCCTGCAGGAGCGGCTTCATGGCAAGGTTGAAGACGATCGGGCTGAGGGGGCAGCCCTGCTTCACGCCGCTGCAGATCGGAATCTCAGTGGTCTCCCCTTCCACCGAGCGGACGGTGGTGCTGCAGCCCTCATAGAGTTCCCAGATCAGGCGAAGGAACGTCTCCGGCATCCCAAACTCCTGGAGTGTGTTGAAGATGTGGTGGTGGGGGATGGACCCGAAGGCGTTGGCCAGGTTGAGCCACGCTACCGCGCACTGCTTCTGCACCCTCCTGGTCATCTGGATGATGGTCTGGAGCAGGAAGTTGTGCTTGTAGCACCCCTCCGACGGCATGAAGCCCTTCTGGGCCGGGCTGATGGTTCCCCCGGTCGTCGTCCACTCCGTGATCCTGGCTGCCAGGCAGCTGGCGTACAGTTTGTACATCGTGGAGCAGAGGGAGATGGGTCTCCAGTTGCTGGGGTCATCTCGCTCAGCCCTCTTGTGGATCAGGACAGTCATGGCCTTCTTCCAGGAGATGGGAGACCGGCCAAAGCGCCTGCACAAGTTGAAGATGCCGGAGAGCACGAGGCAGCTGGGGTCTCGCTTCTTGAGGAGGCTGTAGGGTATGCCGTCTTTTCCGGGCGCGGTGTTCTTGGTTCTGGAGAGCCTGGCCGTCACCTCTTTAGGCATGAAGTCGGCCTCTAGGTCGTCTGCATTGGTAACACGGGGCAGGGGGCGGAGGCACTCTGGGCGCTGCATGTCGTTCCTGGGCACGCCGCTGAACACTCCGAGGAAGTAGTTGTAGAGGTGCTCGGGTGGGATCGTGCAGTAGGATGGGAGACCATCGAAGACCTCTCTTACGGCCTTGAGGCAGTTCGTTCGGTACAGCTTCTGGATCCTTGAAGCTGCTGCCGGGTCGTAGCGGTGGCTGGCGTTCCTTCTTCCAGCTTCTCTGGTGGTGGTGTCGCGATTCGGGACTGGCCATCTGCGGGCAGGCCGGATGATCTCCTGGTTTGGTGTCCTCTTGGAGGCAATCTCTGCAGATAGCTCATGGGTGAGCCTGTCAATGAGCGCGTCAAATTCCTCAAAGAAGGCTGCCACTTGGAGCTCCTCAATCCAGGTGGCCTGCCAAAGCGTGGCTGGCCTAACCGTCGGCTGCTGGTCCTCGGGCTCCTCAGTCGGCGTGGGCAGTGAGTTTGCCGTGTGTGTAATAGCTTTTTCTGGTAAAATAACTTACCTTAGATGTGTTTACTGTCCATTTTGTCTGCAATGTTTCAAGAATGATTTCCAGTCAGAAAGTTTTTATTTGAAAACGATCCCAAAACCTAAAAAGAAAGGCTGAACAGAAAATTAACTCAAAGAATTGGACTATGAACCAATGGGCTGGGATCCATTCATTTGCCATAACAAAGACTGTCAGCCAGACTGATCTAGTGCTGGTTGAATTTTATTTATTGAAAAAGTTTTATCATAGAAAAGTGGGATTTTTTCAAAAATGAATTATTTTATTTAAAAAAATGTGACAATCAAAAAATCTCAAAATGATAAATTTGGGGAGAAATCAATTGTTAAACAAAAACGTACCTCCTGCACCCAACCCCCCTGTCCTGAGTCCCCAGCCCCCTGCCCTAAGCCCCCTCCTGTGCTCCTCACCTCTCCCTGCACTCCAATGCCCTGCCCTGAGCCCCCTCTTACACCCCGCACCCCCCATGCCCCAATGCCCTGCCCTGAGCCCCCTTGTACACCCCGCACCCCTCCTGTGCCCCAACTCCGTGTCCTGAGCTCCTTTCTGCACACCGAACCCCCTCCCACACCCTGCACTCCCTCCTGCACCCAGGGCCGGCTCCGGTTTTCCTGCCACCCCAAGCGACAAAAAAACAAACAAAAAAGCTGATCGGTGGCACTTCGGCAGCAGCTCAATCGCACCACTCCATTCTTCGGTGGGAGTTCGGCGTTGGATCCGTCATTCCCTCTCTTCATCTTCGGTGGCAGTTCGGGGACAGCTCAAAGAGGAAGAGAGGGATTGAGGGACCCTCCGCCGAATTCCCATGAAAGACCACGACGTGCCGCCCCAATAGCAGACGGAGTGCTTCCCCTTTTTAATGGCCACCCCAAGCACCTGCTTCCTTAGCTGGTGCCTGGAGCCGGCCCTGTCCGCACCCCAACCCCCTGCCCCAGCCCTGTGTTCATGGCCCTGCATGCAATTTTCCCACCCAGATGTGGCCCTCAGGCCAAAAAGTTTGCCCACCCCTGAACTAACACATCCACTGTCAAATTATGACCCTAAGGAGCTTTGGGTTGGTCTCTACTAAACTGTAGGGGGTATACTCTCATTTTTGAAGGTTCAGTAAGGTGTGGTTGAGAACATCTCCCTTCCCTCTTTCATTCTGTTGTTATTTTGGAGACAAATATCAAAGCTATTGTAATGTTATTATACCAAATGATCTATGGATGTTATGTGGAGTGCATTTAAATTTCCTGACATGTGATGTTAGTTTAATGTCAAGAAGCTCTAATGGAGCTGTTGTGAAAAGTTATAACAAACCTGGGCAACTGTAATCTTTCTCTGCCACTGTTGATAATTCTTCAGCAATATAGTTCCTCACCTATTGCATGAGTTACGTCTGCCAAGTTTTTGGCCATTCACAGTATTTTCAGATATGGATGGATGATGTAGCCGTGAAATAAAATAATGAAGATTTGACAGCTAACCAGAATCAAGGCTGTTCCTGGCACTTGACATGGACATGATGCACCAATAACCCTCTAGCCCTTTATGTTGCAAATAGCTGCTCTAAAACAAATGTATAGTAGTGAGTAAAATATAAAACAGTACCTGTCTAATGGATGGGCTTCAATGAACTATCCAACAAAAAAGTAAGATAGAATTTTGGCTTCATGTCTTTCACCATCTGGGCCTGGTAATTCACTAGGTTCTTCCTTTCAGTTTTAATGAACTGAACTGAAATCACAAAGTTGTTACCAGGCTGTACCCTGTACAATCAAGAAAATGGGTTTGGTTTTGTTGTAAAAATATCAGGGCAATTGCTAAATTGTGGTTTGTGTCAGGCAGGCCTGTTGCACTTGTGATGTGATTTTAAAAAATGAAAACCATATGTAGGTACAAGGGATGGTTCCAAGCCATACATTTCAGATCTACATCTGAACTATCCTGTGCAAGCCTATCCCTGATAGATACAATAAGTAGAGCATTGATTAGCAGACTAGCTTCATTATGTGAGTGTCATTCTTTGGAAAGGGTGGTCCCAGCAATGATTAGTAGGTCCAGCATTGATGTAACTTTGTGTAACATAGATGACATGAAGAAAAGTTTAAAGTCATTATCCTCATAACTGTGACTCTTCACCCACACACTTTAGAGAGAATAAAAGAGCCAGTCAAGACACAAGAAGAGAATTGATAGAAGATGCGGGGGGGAAGAATTGCATTGTAATAGAGCTAGCTTGTGCGTTTCAATTTCAAATGACAGTAGCATTAATAGAGAACTCCCCTGGAGTTGTTATAATGGAATCATACTACTGCTGTTTATAGTATGAACTGATAGTAGGTAGTTACTGATGTTAGTGGCAAACAAAAGGGTAGTAAGGATACATGCCTCTTGTTTGTGTGACCTTGAACAAGCAATTAGTAAATCAGCATGTAAATAGGATGGGGCATGACATCCCAGCTACTCATAGACTGAAGACGTTGTTTCTAGCAGTTGTTGCTATTTTGAGAATCCAGCTAGCTGCAGAAGAGTCCAAACTGGAGAAATGGTCTGAAGTAAATAGGATGAAATTCAATAAGGACAAATGCAAAGTACTTCATTTAGGAAGGAACAATCAGTTGCACACATACAAAATTGAAATGACTGCCTAGGAAGGAGTACTGTGGAAAAGAGTCTGGGGGTCATAGTTTTATCACAAGCTAAATATGAGTCAACAGTGTAACACTGTTGAAAAAAAAACAAACAAAAAAACCAAACATCATTCTGGGATGTATGAGGAGTGTTGTAAGCAAGACATGAGAAGTAATTCTTCTGCTCTACTCTGCGCTGATTAGGCCTCAACTGGAGTATTGTTTCCAGTTCTGGGTGCCAAACTTCAGGAAAGATGTGGACAAATTGGAGAAAGTCCAGAGGAGAGCAACAAAAATAATTAAAGGTCTAGAAATCAGAAATCAAGTCCTGGCACAAATTAAGCACTGCTTCCAGCCCTATGATTATATGAAAAAAAGAAACTTGATACTGCAAAGTGTCTTGATAACTGCACAGCAGGGTGAAGTGGTTTTGGCTAGATTTTCCTAGTGTTTCCTTCATCCCACTAACATCATGTCTTTCTTGGTTGGTCTGACCTAGTTGTATTTCATCCAGGCACTGAGCTTACTCAAATACTGGGACAGCATTTGATGTGACAGAGTTGAGTGTTGTCTGCACAGATCAAGTGTTATGTTGAATAAGATAGGAGAAATAATTCTTTGTGGTCTTCTATAAGTGAGGGCAGTGGAGGAAGAGAGAGAAAATTAGAAACAAGGCAGTAAATTGGTGACATCAGTTACACTGAGCAACAGCTACTGCTCTCAATTATTGCATGCTTTAGAGTGGGTGGAAGTTTGCCATTCATAACTGAAGTGTTGACAGTTTTTGTTAGCACCGGGTGAAGACACTCATAATGGCTATCTCTCTGCAGCCAAGATTGGCATGGATGAGAGTCATATGTGGATGTTTCACTATCATTCAGTGTTTCCTGTAGCATTAAAGGGCTGAAATCCTGATAAGGAGGCAATTGATTGTGTATCCCGAGAGACAATCCTGATTTTGGGAGATGTTGTCTATAAAGGAGGCTAACCGTTCCTCCCAGGAAATAGTGTGAGGGAGCAGTTCTGGGGTCTGAGTTGAGGCATTCTGGTTTTACAAACCAGTTCACAGTCTGGAAATGCTTTGGGGAGCATGAATTCATAGTCGCTGAGACAGTGGAGAAAGATCTCATGGCTCCCTTTGTGGCTGTGGTGTAGGCTTGTAGGATCCTTGTACTATAGCCTGTTTGAGTCTGCTTGCATTTTTCATCACTGATTCATATGGAATCATAGGGTTAGAAGGGCCTGCAAGGGTCATCTAGTCTAACCCCCTGGATTTGATGTGTCTAAACCATCCAAGACAGATGGTTATCCAGCCTCCTTTTGAAAATCTCCAGTGAAGGAGCTTCAGCCTCCTTTCTTTATTCTTCTTCTGTCACAGATTATCTGAGAACCATATAATATAAAGGGGCAGTGTGGAAGAGGATACACATTGGTATCAGTGTGTTGATAGATACCATGAGTTTTCCATTAGCATGCATTGGACTACTCTAGGATAGATGATCCATGTTGGACCCTCTTATCACTGACTTCAATCCACAGACAGGGATGGTTCATGTGCCTTCTGTAACTGAAGATCAGGGCTAGCATGTGCCTTACTGTGTTGTGTTAGGGAGCAGCAGAGTTCAGGGCCTGCAGTGTCTCCAGGATATGGTAATGCAGACCAGATCAGAGGTCTCATCAGAGATCAGTCACAGCTAATGAAAGGCTTATTGACAATGACCTATGAAGAGATAAAGTTGTGGATGGTGAGTCCACGTTAGGGCAACCTTTGATGGTCCTCCAGAAGCCTGGGAGGTGGCAAGTGTTTAACTCTCCCTGCCACTGTGTTGGGATAGAGCAGTGGTTCCCAAATTGGGGTTCACAATGTTACAGAGGGTTCTTGGGAAAAAATTCCCTAATGGCAGACAGAGCTTTCTCTAGGGACACCGGCACGGGACCAGCAACCCGGAGCCCCTGGACTTCCAAGAGCTAAGCAGATCAAAGCAAACATATCTATCACACTGAGGAGATTTAAACTTCAAGACTCCTTATAAGAAATGGAAAGGGAGGTGGATATATTTTGCTGTTTTTAAAATTAAAAAGGCAGCTAGTATTGTTTTTAAAATATTATGAAGAACAAGTTTAAGCTTTGTTGTAACTTGCGTTGTTTGCCTGGACTGCTCAAGACCTGAATGCTTGTGTAGGAGGAACTCTTTGAGTTGGCTTCTTAAATACCTTCAAGCTGTCTCACATCTCATACTCCTTGATTAAAACATAGGAGCCTTGTCTTATAATAGGCTTATTCAAAGTGATACAAGCTATGAAAGTGAGATCTTGGAAGAGTGTTGCCATTTTCATAATGTAATAAAAATACTGTAATGATAAATAATAATTAATAATAAATTGTGTGTAATAAGCATGTAATAAAAACAAATTCCATATTTCCAAGATCACTGCTTTTATAATTTATACTCAGGTAAAGGAGAAAATCCCTGGAAATATTCATTTTTAGGAGAGGGTTCACGAGACTTGACATTTTAGTGAAAGGGGTTCACAGGTTGTTAAAGTTTGGGAACCACTGGGATAGAGCAGTGAAAAGGGGCAAAGTTGATGTAGCTGTGGTGCTGTATAGTAGGTGGATGCTGGGTTTTTGTTTGTTTTTGGGGAGGAATGAGTGTGGGAGGGAAGAGAAGGTAACAGATGGGTGGAGAGGTTGATGCTTTCCTTTAGGTGTCTGTGTGGTGATGGGGTGTGTCCCTGCATAGGTTCTGAATGGGTTAATGTGGGCCTGAGAGGCTTGTTATGTTATCTGGCAGCACCTGGAGGGAGAGCCAGGCTTAACTGATCATGAAGCCCAGATGGACAAGAGCAGGCTGTTTAGTTTAAAGAGAGGAAGTTTGTAGTGGGAGGGAGCTGATGGCAGGGCCTGAAGGTCTGTGAGGTGCTGCTGGGCTGAGAAGGAAGATTTTCTCATCTCTGGAAAATGAAGAAGAGCTTAGTAGCGAGGGAGGATGGGTACAAAGTAGAAAAAAAGAAAAGAGTAAAAGTAAGACTCAGATGATGATGATGATATAGGAAAAAAGCAAACCTGAGCAAATAAATAAAACCAAAATGTTATAATTGTAAGATCACTAGCAAAGGAAATAAGAACAGGTGATGTTAACCCTGTGAAAGTAGCTGACTGGATTAAAAAAAAGCATAGGGGACATAGTAAGAGCCTGAAGGTTGCAAGATGGGGATCTTTTAGTTGAATGTAAAAACAAAGAGCAGGCTGATAAACTACTGAAAACTAAAACTTTAGAGAAAGTTAAAATCAGTTGTCAGCTATCAAAGTACTTGACCAAAAGGAATGAGGTACTATATGGGGTCCTTGACCAATGATGAGATAACAAAAGTAAGGGGATAAATAGTTAAAAAAAAAAAAAGAGGTGAAAAAAAGCCATCAACAGCTGTCCTGATTGCATTTAAGGGAGGGCCGTTACCTGAGAAAGTAATATTAGGGTATCAGATGTTTAGCCATATATCCTCATTCTCATAAGGTGGTGTAAGTGCCAGTGAAATGGGCATGTACCAAATGTTTGTAAAGGGAAAACGAGATGCAGTAAATGTGGGGATGAACATTCCTATGATTATTGTATAGAATGGGCAGGGGTCAAGTGTAGTTCCTGTGGTGGGAATCACCCTCTAGCACAGGGGTCCCCAACCCCCGGTCCGCGGCCCGGTACCGGTCCGCGGCCTCTTAGGAACCGGGCCGCGAACCGACCCCATGGAGCTTCCGCAGGCGTGCCTGCGGGAGGTCCAGCCGAGCCGCACGACCAGCGAACCGTCCGCAGTCATGCCTGCGGGAGGTCCACCGGCTCCAGTGGAGCTACCCGAGCCGCGGGACGAGCGCCCCCTCCGCAGTCGTGCCTGCGGGAGGTCCGCTGCTCCGGTGGACCTCCCGCAGGCATGACTGCGGACAGTTCGTTGGTCGTGCGGCTCGGCTGGACCTCCCGCAGGCTTGACTGCGGAGGGTCCGGCAAATGCCGCCCTGGGGGGTAGGACGAAACCGGTCCCCGGTACCAAAAAGGTTGGGGACCGCTGCTCTAGCACATAGAGGATGTATTGCAGCAAGACAAACTAAAGAGAGATAAAAGGCAAAAATTGTTAATAACATATTTTATGCAAAATCTGTAAGGAGACTCCCAACCATCAGATGGAAAAGGAAGAGAAAATTAGCACAGGAAAAGGGGAACTACAGATACAGCTTCATGCTATAAAGAATATGATCAACACTGCAGAAGGAACGGATGATATATTAACTGTGAAAAAAAGAAGTTTATTGCACTGAAGATAGAAATGATAAATTGCACATTGTAAACAAGGAGAAATCTGAAAAAAATGAAAAAATTATAGTAAGGGCAGTGGAAAAATACGTGTATGTTATAAATCTGTCAGTGGACTGTATTCATGAAATATTGAATGAGGGTAATGGTGAAATATGATTAGAATGGGAATCACAATCTTTTGTTGGAATGCCAGAACTAAAAGAAAATAAATGGGAAACGAGAACGGAACCAGATATCTCATGTATCTAAGGGCTAGTCTACACTTACCAGCCGGGTCGACCCGGTGAGTTCGACTTCTCGGAGTCTAATCTGGACGCGATAGTTCGAACTCCGGAAGCGCCGCGGTCGACTTCGGTACTCCACCACTGCAAATGGCGGTGGCGGAGTCGACCTTGGAGCCGCGGACTTCGATTCTGCGGCGTCTGGACGGGTGAGTAGTTCGAACTAGGGTACTTCGAATTCAGCTACGCTATTCACGTAGCTGAATTTGCATACCCTAGTTCGACCCCGCTTCTTAGTGTGGACCAGCCCTAAGAAGCATGGTTGGTCAAAAATCTTGTTTTTAAAATTTTAGGGTATATTGCATTTAGGCAAGACCGAAAACTAGGTAGTGGAGGAAGTGTTTGAACTTTCATAAAGGAAGGTTTAAACTACATAGAAATAGAGAATGAAAAAGTAAATCTCTGACATAATGCTGTTGAGATCCTAATGCAGAAGAGAAATATTTCTTGAAGGATTTATAATATCTATAACCAATGTGGGAAATTAGAAAGCTTGGAATGACAAGAAATAGTGATGAACTCCAAAAGATCACATATTATAGGTGGTGACCTAAACAGTCATAATAAGTTGTGGGGAAGTAGGACAACTGATAGTAATGGCACTTGCCTATAAAGGTTCATAGATGAAAACAATCTAGTGGTTTTAAATGATGGGATCCCATTTAGATTTTATGCAGCAGATGATAGGTTTTCTTGCTTAGACCTGGGAGTTATGACAGCAGATATTGCAAGCAAATGAAGCTGGGAAATATGTAAGGAAGAAGGAATATGAAGTGTGCTCCCCACACTGGCTCTGCAAGATCTGAATTAGGTCAGGTGGGCCCAATTAGCTAATTAGTCTGAAAATGGGGGAGCTTTTGGCTGGAGGCAGTTAATTAAAGAGAATCTCACTGGTGAGGGACAGGCAGGGCTTCTACAAAAGACAGCCAGGGAAGCTAGGGAGGGGCTGCAGGAAGGCAGGCTGTAGTCACTCCCTGAGAGGAGGAAGTTGGGAGGCTGGCAAACCCAGAGAAGGGAGAAGCCAAGAAGGCAGGAAAAGGATCAGGGAGAAAGCAGCAAGGTAGGACAATGCAGGCCTTGGCTGCCAACTGGAGGGCCCTTGAGCTGGAACCTGGAGTAGAGGCCAGGCATGGGTTCCCCTACCAGCCACTGGAGATGTGGCACAGGCCAGGTAGAAGACAGTGGATTGCCTGGTTGGTTTGTCTGGGAAAGACTTTGTTACATCACCCCCGGAAGGGGAATACTTATGGTAGGGCTTAATCACAAAGAGGATGCTGCAGCTCCTGGAAGCAAGAGAGAGGCTGCAGAGGAGAAACTGATGGGTGTAACTTCTGAAAGGGTCATCAGATTGACCAAGCTAGTCCCCAGAATTGACAGGAGGTGGCACCATCCAGCTGTGAGTAGAGCAACCCCATCACAGAGCGATCATTTCTCTATACATATTACTTTTCAAGGACAAGGTAAGATTGAAGGTAATGGAAAATGACCCACCTGGAATTTTATGAAAGCTAGTGGGGGAGGAGTGTTGCATAGTACCTGTGAGGAAGATTGGTGCCTAGTCCCAGACCTCCTCACTCCCCACATCAATTCGTCTCTAATAATTACTTTCCTAGCAAATTAGCAATAGGTTTCTGTCATAAAAGTTTAAATTAACCCCTGGATAAACTTCAAACTGTTGGCTGTGGATTCCAATGAAAAAAGGAGAGGCAACAAAAGACCTACACCTGAATCTCCTAAGCAGCTGAAGGGGGAGACTGTAAAGCCACAGTAGAACCTAGCCCAGGATATTGTGTCATTACCTGCATCCAGTCGGTCTGTGAGGAATTCTGTCTCAAAAGATATATGGAAAAATAATCTACACAAGACTGCCACTGAAGCCAGTGAAATTAAAGAAGAAATTCCCTTCTTAACGCTTAGATTAAAACTGGAAGAAAAACAGGAGGACTTAAAAAACAGGTTTCAAAGAAGCAACTTAACCTCTTGGGTATTACTGAGAATCTAGAATGGAAGGATATTATCAGTTTTCTTCAGAAGTTGCTCCGTGACACATTTAAATTGGACCCCTAGCTGCCTCCATTAGATATTGAAAGGGCTCATTGAATGCCTTGTACTAGAAGCCAGGAGTCTGAAAATCTCATCATCTTCAAGCTGCTGAAGTTCAATGATAAATTTAATATTAATGAATGCTGCCAGAAAAGCTGAAACCCTGACGTACAAAGATCACAAAATTTCTTTTTCCTGACTTCTCTGTTACCCGCACATTCTAGGGCACCCACCTTTACCCAGTTCTCAGGGCACAAGCTGTAAGTCGGTTCATTTAAGAACTCACCACCTTACCCAATTCCCAGGGCTCAGGGCATACTCTTCTGTGGGTTTGCAAGACCTTCTACCAGTGAAAGAGCCTTACACAGTAATATCTTTCACCTCTGTTTATTAACAATGACCAAGCACAATACACACACCAAGCATACAATGCTGTGCTCACAAATCCTGATCATGGAGGCGGTCTTGTTGGCCAGGCAAGGTCAGTCTCATCTGGGTTCTGGTTGCTGCATGTCACAGTTGTGCATAGGATTCTAGCAGCTCTGATGTTGGGCTGTGTCTTGGAGGCGAGTAGTTCTTCTTCCAGGTCTTTTTTATTCTTTCTTTTCCTTTTCCTTTCTTTTCCCAGCTGGTCTTCTTCTTGGACCCCCAGTTTATATAGTGAAACGAGTCCTGCTTAGCTAAACCTTAACCAATCATTTTACTAAAATATTACAAAATAATTCTTTGACCAATCCTAACATATTGCAAAAATAATTCTTTAACCAATCATACCTCACCACCCTAGTTGATTTAAAACTTGCAAAATTACTTGCACAACAGACAGAAACAATAAAAGAACTGGACAGAAACCATGCAGATAAACAATAGAGAAGTGGGGACCAAAAAGGCAAAACAATACAGAAGTACAGATTTCATAATCCCAGCTGTTAAGTGATTCCTTGCCAGACAGGGTGCTATCAATCAGTTTTCTTTAAACATCTTAAGATCTGTTTCTTTATCTGGTGGCGGTGGGTACTCTTAGGACAGGAACACCTTCTTAACAGTCTGATATAATATTGTTTTAATGTAATTTAGATGGAATGTGAGGATGTGACTTTCTGCTGCTTATCTCATGGCTGCTCTCTCATAATATGGCTGCAGAAAAAGATCCTCGGACTTTGCATCTCAGCTTAAAAAAAGAGGGCTGCATTCAGTGGAATAAAGCAAATCCTGAGGGGGATCAATGTCAGAACATCATCAAGTATCCATATAGCTTCACTGTGGATTTAGCAGGCTCCACAAGATTTTGCATAATCCCGTCTGAAGCTTGGCAGTTACTTCAAAGACTGAGACAAGATTTGACCAAAAATAGCAGAATTTTTTTTCTATCAAAATAATCCATATCTCAACAAGTTTAAATAATCAGTTTGTTTTTGGATGTATCCTTGTATATAGGGTAATAGTCACTTACATGGTCTTCTAACACCTAGGAAATAACCAGCTAGGTTAAACTCTTCTGTTGATCTCCTTTGGAACTGAGCAATAACAACAATTCTATAGCACTGCAATGCTAGATTAACAGTTTAATGCTAAACTGGGGGAGATAGCACCACCTACTGACTGAAGTACTAAGAACAAAGGAACATAAGAATGGCCATACTAGGTCAGACCTATGGTGCATCTAGCCCAGTGTCCTGTCTTCTAATAGTGGCCATTGCCAGATACTTAAAAAGGAATGAACAGAACAGGACAATTACCATCCCCTGTCTCCAGTTCCAGCTTCTGGAAGTTAGAGATTTAGGGACTTCCAGGGGATGGGGTTGCATCCCTGACTATCTTGGGTAATAGCCATTAATGGACCTATTCTCCATGAATTTATCTAATTCTGTTTTTAATCCACTTATAGTTTTGGCCTTCGACGTGCCCAGGCAACAAGTTCCACAGGTTGACTGTGCGTTGTGTGAAGTTCTTCCTTTTGTTTGTTTTAAACTTACTACCTATTAATTTTATCAGGTGACCACTGGTTCATGTGTTATGTGAAAGTATAAATAACACTTCCTCATTTACTTTCCCCACATCATTCATAATTTTATAGTCCTCTATCAAATCCCCCCTTAGTCACCTCTTTTTGAAGCTGAACAGTCAGTCTTTTTAATCTCTCCTCATATGGAAGCTATTCCATACTCCCAATCATTTTTGTTGCCCTTCTCTGTACCTTTTCCAGTTCTAATATAACTTTTTTTAGATGGGGTGATCAGAACTGGATGCAGAATTCCATGTGTGAGATTACCATGGATTTATAGAATGACATGACTGTTTTATGCTCTATCCCTTTCCTAACATTCTGTTAGCTTTTTTGACTGCCACTGCAAGTGAACAGATGTTCTCAGAGAACTATCCATAATGACTCCAAGATCTTTTTTGAGTGGGAACAGCTAATTTAGATCCCATTATTTTGTATGTGTAGTTGGGATTATGTTTTCCAACATGCATTACTTTGCATTTATCAACATTGAATTTCATCTGCCATTTTGTTGTCCAGTCACCCAGTTTTGTGAGATCCCTTTGGAACTCTTCGCAGTCTGCTTTGGACTTAACTATCTTGAGTAATTTTGTATAGTCTGCAAAGGTTTCCACCTCACTGTTAACACCTTTTCCCAGATCATTTATGAATATGTTAAATAGCCCTCATTCCAGTGCAGATACTTGGGATTCCCTGCTATTTACCTCTCTCCATTCTAAAAACTGACCATTTATTCCTGTCCTTTGTTTCTGATCTTTTAACCAGTTACTAATCCATGATAGGATCTTTCCTCTTCTCCCATGACTGCTTACTTTGTATAAGAGCTTTGGTGAGGGACCTTGTCAAAGACTTACGGAAAGGTCCAAGTACACTATATCCACTGAATCACCCTTGTCCACCTGTTTGTTTGAGCCCTTCAAAGAATTATAATAAATTGGTGAGGCATGATTTCCCTTTGCAAAAGCTGTGTTGACTCTGACCAACAAATCCTGATAATTCTGTTCTTTACTATACTTTCAACCAGTTTGCCTGGTCCTGAAGTTAGGCTTATTGGCCTTTAATAACCTCTTTTAAAAATCAACAGTATATTAGCTAGCATCCAGTCATCTGGTTACTCCCAGGGGAATTCTGTGCCAAAACAATTAAAAATTCTGAGCACAGTATTTTAAAATTCTGCACATCTTATTTGTCAAAATAACACAATATAATTTCAGTTATTTTGGTAATTTATTTCAAAATGCCTGTCAACAAGTAGTCTGTAGCAATACAGACTATACAAATATTCAGGAAATGTTTTTGATAAATAGATTTCTTACTAGGCATATTAATACAGAACTTTGTGTCATTAATTTAATCTACAATACAGAAATGTATTTCCTTCATCTCTGAGAAGCAGTGCAGAGGCTTGGTGGAGTCAGAGGTATCAGAGAAGCTGAAGGAGAAAGAAAATAATTGCTGGGAAGGCCTGGGAGTGAACCTGGAGGTTTGTTGGGTGTGGGTGGGAAAAGTATGGAACAGTTTGGGTTTTTTGTTTTGTTTTTGTCGAGGGATTGTTAGGGAGTTGGGGAACCTCTCCATGTGGACCCTGGCTGACCCCTAGCTTCTCCCATTCAGTCAGGCACATCTGCCCCTGTTTCCATGTGTCCTTGCACGCCTACTCAGTCACCCCTCACCTACTGCCCTGTCCTCATGTGGCTCTGCACCCCCCAGCCCTCACTGGTGTCCCGACACCCCGACTCCCATTCAGCCCCCACCCTAGTCTATCCCCCCACTAGCCCAGTCTGAACTCCAGTCTGTGACCCCAAGCAGCCCCCTGTATCTCGATCTGTCTGTCTATCCCATATCCCATGCCTCCCTCACCTGGCCCTGCAGGCACATTTCTGTGAGAAAAGCAGCCTCTGTGCTCTTCCTATCAGCTGCTGGCTGCTACAGTGAGCCAGCTGCCCTTTCTTCTGGCACCACAGCAGCCCCTGGTGGGTGAAAGGCATAATTGCAGCGCCTCTCTGGCAGAATGTATTTTCTGGGGAGAAAAAAAATCTGCCGGGGACATGAATTCTGTGCATGCACAGTGGCACAGAATTCCCCCAAGAGTATTTTGTACAGAGGCTGATTTAAGTGATAGGTTACATATCACAGTTAGTAGTTCTGCAGTTTCATATTTGAGTTCCTTCAGAATTCATGGGTGAATAGCACCTGGTCCTGGTGACTTATTAATGTTTAATTGATCTTTTTTTTTCTAAAACCTCTTCTATTGACACTTCAATCTGGGACAGTTCCTCATATTTGTCTCTTAAAATGAATGGCTCAGGTGTGGGAATCTCCATCACATCCTCTGCAGTGAAGACCCAGGAAAATAATTCATTTCTGCAATGGCCTTATCTTCCTTGAGTGCTTCTCAATCATCCAGTAGCCCCAGTGATTGTTGGCAGGCTTCCTGCTTCTGATGCACTTAATATATATATATTTGGCTGCTTTTGTGTCTTTTGCTCTTGCCAGCAGTATCTTCAGAAATGCAAGGCCAAACTCTTTGCTGGTAAAAATTGCCACTGCTCCATTGACAGCCCCAGTATTGCCTACTCCAAACATTCAAAATCTGAGTCAGGCCTGCAAAAATCATGAGATTGGCTTGAAAATCACAAGATTTTTTTTAAATGTTCCTTTTATTTGCATCTGGTTTTGAGACTTTATGTCATATTCAGATCACATTTTTAAACTTTTCTCTATGAGGATTAGATATGTCCTTTTTTTTAAATTAAAGCTGAAATTCTTATGTAATCACTTGACTTCAGGAGCTGGGCCTTCAAGTAAAATACCCAATACCACAAAACTCTTCACTTCAGTGGAACTGTGGCAATTTAAATCAGCAGAGAATTTTGTCTGCAAAATGTAAATGATCTTAGAGATAAGCTTGAGCTACAGAGTTGAGATCCAAATCAGCACTTTCTCCATGGCATTCCACTCTGGGGTTTGATCTGGCACATTACAGATTGGGTAATTATTATGTATTGTTTGCACCATGGTAGACAAGGGTGTCTGAGGTGCTTTTCATTCACAGCCCCTGAGAGTGTATAATCTTTAAACAAACAAACTCTGGTTCTTATTCAGGATCCAACTCTTCCAAACGTCAGACTAACCCATATCTCACATTTGGCACTAACAGAAATTTTACACAATACCTTTCATGGTTAAATATACTTTTCTCACAGTGAACAGGCTATGAAATGTTTGTTATTCTGTGATCTTTTCAAATGCTGAGCATAATGGATGTAATTTTTGTTTTAAACAATGAGTAATGTCTCCTAATCAGCAACCTTAAAGTAGCCTGCAGTGCCCTCTGCTGTCTTCTTCAACAATACACCTCAATAACACACTAAGGATTCAAAACCAACAAAATCTTTTACCCTTGACATTTCTGTGGTTCAGGCTATTATATAAAGGATACCAGGGTAACTCCAGAAGCACAGAAATGTCTCACTATAAAAATAGTATATTAACTGGAAAAGATGGGTGTACTGATATTTACTTTATTTCAGAGCTCACTTAAAGTGAGTAACTCGTGATCTATCAAGGGCATGTTCCTGATCTTCAAGGTCTTCATTTATGGTAATTGGCTAAATTTCTATAGCTGATTAAAAGTAAGGCTAATAGAGTACTATTGTGACATCCCCCAGGGTTCACTCTGGATTGTAGGATAGTTGTGCCCCCTTAATTCTCCAGTCTGGTGTACACTATACCCTGCTTTGCTGTATGAGCTGCCACTTTGCCCATTCTCCCCAGCCTCTAGGGTGTGTGACAGACCCAGACCAGTGGGGTACAGGAGTCTGGTAGAGGGCAAATATACTGGTCACTGGATGAGTAGTTTTCTGTTCCCTGAGTGACCAGAGCAGGGGCTGCACTAGAGTAATCAGGAACCTGCTAGAACCAATTAAGACAGGCAGGATAATTAAGACACCTGGAGCCAATTAAGAAACTGCTAGAATCAATTAGGACAGGCTAGCTAATCAGGGCACCTGAGTTTAAAAAGGACCTCACTTCAGTTTGTGGTGTGCATGCGAGGAGCTGGGAGCAAGAGGCACGAGGAGCTGAGAGTGAGATGACATATTGCTGGAAGACTGAGGAGTACAAGCATTATCAGGCACCAAGAGAAAGGTCTTGTGGTGAGGATAAAGAAGGTGTTGGGAGGAGGCCATGGGGAAGTAGCCCAGGGAGTTGTAGCTGTTGCGCAGATGTACCAGGAGGCACTCTAGGCAGCTGTAGTCCACAGGGCCCTGGGCTGGAACCTGGAGTAGCTGGCAGGCCCAGGTTCCCCTCAAACCTCCCAACTCCTGATCAGACACAGGAGGAATTGACCGGGACTGTGGCTTCTACCAGAGGGGATGGTCTCTGGGCTGTTTTCCAACCCACATGGTGAATCTGTGAGGCGAGCAAATCCACCAATAAGCGCAGGACCCACCAAGGTAGAGGAGGAACTTTGTCACAGATGCAAGTCACTCCCAGACATATACCAGAATGCTATGCCCAGCTACTCTTGAATTACATATAGGGCAACACCCGCATATCCCTAGTCCCAGCCTCGCACCCCAGAAATGTAGGGTCTTGTATTGCTCAGTTACTTAGGCCTGGTCTACACTAGGGGGTGGTGTCGATGTAAGATATGCAACTTCAGCTACGGTTCCCATAGCTGAAGTCGACGTATCTTATTCTGACTTACCTCCCGTCCTCACGGCGCGGGATCGATGGCCGTGGATCCCCCGTAGACTCCGCTACCGCCGCTTGCTCTGGTGGAGTTCCAGAGTCGACAGGAGTGCGTTCGGGGATCGATATATCGCATCTAGATGAGACACGATATATCGATCCCTGATAAATTGATTTCTGCCCGCCGATACGGCGGGTAGTCTGGATGTACTCTTACTGAGCAATACAAGGTCATAGTCTGTCCTTTTAACAAAGAAATTATCATGCAGCAGCCTTAGTAACCTGAGTAGATTCCCCAACCCTTCAGTCAAAACCACACTGGTTTAGATAAAACATTAAAACAAGTTTATTAACTACAGAAAGATATATTTAAAGTGATTATAAGTGGTATAAGCATAGAAGATCAGAATTGCTTATAAAGAAGAAATAAAAGATAAAATTGCAAGTTGTTTCCTAAAGTTTACCAAACTAAGATTTGAAGCAAACAGCTTTTCTCCACCCCTGGATATTGTAGGCAATTCACAGGTTTTAATACACAGGCCAGTGTTGTAGGAGCAGCACTGATCTGTATGACTATGATCTGTATAACCTGTAGGTTGAAAAGGTCTGTTACATCCCCCTCCTCCTTTTTTGTCTCCTCTCCCTCTTTGAGTACCTGTGAAGTGGCCCCCCCGCCCCCCTCGGAATGCTTGTGGGATGAATGGGCTGCTTGAGCAGCTGGAAGATCAGAAGAGCTCCCAGGTAGACAAGGTGTCTGGGACTCTGATTAGGCAGCAATCACATGCCCAATGCATGGACACTGCCTGAAGTGGAGTGTGACCAACCAGACGAGCCCAAGTCATCTCTAGTCGCAGGCCATGAGGAGCAGGTCCTTAAAAGGGGAAGGGCCCATGTGCTCGGGAGTGCACTCACAAGATTGTACCTCCCATGTAGGCCCTTTGCCTGGACCACCTGGCCAGTGGTTCGCCGCATTGCATTTCAATGTGCTTCAGGAAGACTTATCTTCATTGCACCATCCATCGCTGTGCTGTGGAACACTTACCTTGAAGGATCCTGACATCTCCAGTGCCGTGCCTGTCCTGGGAGTGTGAGTAATCGAGTGTGAGTGTGACACACACACACACGTTCTTTTGAACTTAGCTATCAATATAATAAATGTGCTGCTTTCTGCCAAACTCGGGTGGGTCATTAGTCCTCCCTAAGCTTTCTAGCTGGCCCAATTTCAGGTAATAGCCAGATACCCTTCCCAGCTTGAGGCCAGTCTCCCCAGTTGTAAGTCTTTCAAGCAATCTTGTTTCAGTAGACATGGAGGAGGAGAAAGGTGGACAGGGTCTTTGTTCTCTTTTTATATTCTGGCTCTTTTTACTGGAAAAGTCCTTGAAGTGTCATGGAGTTAGCTGTTCCATGGCATAGGTGAGCTGCCGATTGTCCTTCAGGTAAATTTTAAATTTCTTGATTACAACTCCCCTGATGGTGAATGGCCGATTAAACACACTAGTCTCTTAGCAGCTGGCTGGGTGTTGGCCACCCCTTCATCTCTGAAGAACTAGACTGTGAGCGTTCCCTAGAATTACAACATGCTTCAGCAACAAACATTTAGCAAAATCTCATAACTCGATACACAACGACGATACCCGCATTTTAACAGGACAACAATTTTCATAATCTTATGACATTTCAAATGATACACCATAAGGCATATTTTGTACAAAACATATCATAATTAAGGCTGTGAGTCGGTCACGGAAGTCATGGATTCCATGACTTTCCATAACTTCTGTGACTTCTGCAGCGGCTGGGCAGCCCCTGGGCCAGCAGCAGCAGTTTGGGTGTGTGGGAAGGGGCTCAGGGCTAGAGGCAGTGGGTTAGAAGGTGTGGGGGGGTGCTTACCTAGGGTTGGGGGGGGCTCCGTGGCTCCCTCTGGCCTGGCCCTGCAGCTCCTAGGTGGAGGGGGCTCCGCACACTGCCCGTGCCCGCAGGCCCCACCCTCACAGCTCCCATTGGTTGCAGTTCCCAGCCAATGGGAGCTGTGCAGCTGGTGCTTGTGGCGGGAGCAGCACGTGAAGCCCCCTGACCTCACTGTCACCTAGGAGCTGCAGGGACATGCGAAGCTGGGTAGGAAGCCTGTGAGCCCCGCCAACCATCCCTCCCTCAGCACTAGTAGGGTCCCAGGTCACCTCCCCCAGCACCAGCGGTGCTGCAGACTGCCCTCCCAGAGCACCCACAGCCCCCCCCCCGACCAAGTTTTAGTTAGGGGTATATAGTAAATAGGGTGACCAGACAGCAAATGTGAAAAATCGGGACGGGGGTGGGGGGTAATATGAGCCTATATAAGAAAAAGACCCAGAAATCGGGACTGTCCCTATAAAATCAGGACATCTGGTCACCCTAATAGTAAAAGTCAGGGACAAGTCATGGGCCATGAATTTTTGTTTATGGTCATGACCTGTCCATGACTTTTACTAAAAATACCTAATACGCTAATAAGAACTGCCTGCATTTTCTTTTAATTTACTGAAGTATTGAGTTTGTAGTTGAGTGAATGAAAATATGAAGGTTCTCATCCAAACCAAGCTAAGAGGTGATAGTTGAAGAAAGTTACCGAACTCAAAAATGATTTATTTATTAATTGGGCTCACAATGAATCTGTTACAAAGAGACTCCAAGAATTGCAATGTATTTTAATTTTAGCTAGAGTTTTGTGATACATAATGTTCCCAGCAGGCGTTTTCCACCAGCATTGCGGATAAGATTATTTGGACATAAATGGGGTTCAAGGACATGAATTGGGTTCAGACATAGGCACTAATGTAGTCTCTTAGGCCTAGGGATTACACTAGTGCCTTTGGCTGAAGATCTTCTGGCAGTGGAAAAACAGGTAGGGCTGGATTCTTCTCCTCCTTATAACAGAAGTACAATTTCCTCTCCCCTCCCCCCCCCCCCGACTCTCATTCTGTTCATGTAGGGAACTGGTACATTAAAAAACTGGGTAGTAGAATTTAATGTATGTAACTGAATGATGATTCATATATAGGAAAACAAATAATCCTCAGTCCCCATCCTCATTCATTTATGAGAGCAAACAAATGGCCCTTTGCACCATTGGTAACCTGTGAAAAAGAAAAAAGTGAATTTTTTTCCACTCCTAGTATGTTCACAACACTCAGTTCATTAGATGTGATCAGCCCAGTCTTTAATTAGTATTCTGATCAACAAAATTACTCAAAACATTAAACAGCCTCTGAATGGACTAGTTTCAACTGTAGGGAATGATTTGGCTAATGCTATTAAACCGCTTTGGACATAGATTTTTCGTCACCTAACGGAGATGGAATGGAGAAAACAGCTGGGAAGGTAATACATGAAAAATCTACAGGCTTTATCATCATCGCTGCAGAACCTCTGAAATGTAGTGGGGATACAATGGCAGAATGCATGATGAACCAGGTGGATTACACATAGGTTAAATATGTGGGCTGTGCAAATCCTCCCAATTTTGGTTCAAAATAGAAACATATTTTTATATCAGAGTTGGGTTTGGATGGGTTTGCAGGCTCTCAAGTATGAAAAAGTCTGCATTTGAATGACCCAAGGGCCTGATTTGCAGCCCTTATTGACTTCAATATAAGCTGCAGGTGCTCGGTATCATTCAGTGTCTGGTCACTGGCTTTCTCATGGTTGAATCTCGTTGCAAACCCATAGGTAAGGTTCAGGTTTTAAAATCATGCCTATTCAGATGAGTTTGTCTCACCTGGAAGTAGTAGTAGGCTTCAGTTCAGGTGCAATAAGAGAAATTTAATCTTAGGAACACAGATTTCCCCTTGTAAAACTGGAATATAATTACTCTATGAACTAATCTAAAGTAATAATCAGACAATCCGGTAACTGGACAAATTACAGATGGAGGGACAAATTCAGAGGGGATGTGTAAAAGAGTGTATATGTCATGTGGGTGAGTCCCTGAATCCTGAGGTTGATCTTTGATAGGCTGGACTCCTGGTCCAAGTTAGAATAGCTGCAGAGCTGCTCTAATTAATGCCAGCTGCCCAACACGCCTAAGGAGCCAGGGATCTCCAGAGTATAGAGATGCCCAGATATATCCATTTCCCCCAGAACAACCCCATCTGTTAGGGGCTGGGGTGGAGAGTGATATAGAAGCAACTTCAAGGATTTAACTGTATGAAAAGTTTAAAGGGATTGTGCCAATTTGTTTATGAATTTAAGGGAGACCAAAACAATTAGACAAAAGTAAATGTTTCATGTCAGTGAAATTTTGCTAATGGCCCACAACCCAAAAACAGCTTGAGGAATTTTCTTCAGCTATTTCAGAAATATTCTCCTTTGTTATTTTCCAGTGCAAGGAGAATCCTCAGAAGGCTTAGTGAGTTGCTTTTAGGTGAGTTGCACTACTTGATTTGCACAGACAGAATGGGCCTGGAAATCTGGCCCAGTGACAGAGAATATTTTCATTGTCAACCTCCAAAATGTTCTAAATGGGTTTTCAAAAGTGAAAATATACTCCTGTTTTCCACACCAACCCCACTGCATGGGAAAATTCCAAGGGGTTAGATTCACATTTTATCCCCTAGACTACAATATTTCTTTGATGAGATGTCCACCCCACACAGGACTGGAAGGCATTAAAGTGGCCAGGTAGGCCTATTAACTCCACAGGCTGCACCTGGCGGGGGAGTCAGGAAATTGATTACAAGCAGGTTCCGCTGGTCAGGAACACGTGGGGCCTATAAAGCCAGGAAGCTGGCAACATACAGGGGCTGCTGCTGGGAAACGGAAGTAACTCCTTGGGAAGAGGTAGGAGGGTTTGGAGCTGGTACAGCCAGAGAGAGGAGGGGAGATAGGAGTTGTAGGAAGCAGTCCAGGGAAGGAGCAGTGAGGGCTGGAGGAGGAAAGCCCAGAACTGCTGGGTCGAGGGTCTCTGGCCTGGAACCTGGAGTAGAGGGAAGGCCTGAGTTCCTCTACCAGCCACTGTCCCATAGACCCGTGGGGCAGTGAATGGGAAGACTACCTGGGTCACTGTGGGAGTGACAGAATTGAAGGACTGTACACTGGAACAGGGAATGCTGCGTGACCTAGCCGGAGGGCTGAGTCAGGAAAAGGATGTTGTGATTCCTGGACAAGAGAAGAGCTGTAGAGCAGAATGAGAGAAGAGGTGATGGCGTACAACCGTGGGAAGGGGCATTGACCTTGAGAGCTAATTCCCAGAGTGACCAGGAGGAGGCACCAGACAAGCAGTGAGAGGAGCAGCCTGTGACAATTTGGTGGAGTATGTGGGCACCTGGTCACCCATGAGGGAAGGGGATTCTGTGGAGGACTGTATACTGAGTGAAGGGCTGTAAGGGGACTGAGAGAGAGACTCTGTATGGCAGTCACCCTGATACAAAGGGCCAGAGGTGGACTGTACAGGGGGGAGTGCAGATGGAGATGCCTGCAGTAGAGGCTTTTGTGGCTGAGGGAAGTTATCCTGCATCAGAGTAGCTGCTGGAGTTGCCACTCCCACAGTAGGGAGCTGGAAAAAAACAGGCAGGTCCATGCCACATGGGGACAGAATCTCAAAAAACAGCAGAGACTGTGGGAGGCCCAGGTATACCTACAAGACTATATTAGTGAGGAAAGCTGGCCAACAGCAGTGTTTGTACAGGATCCTACAGGTGGGAAGTAGCAGAAGGCAGAAGGACCAGGAATGGGAAAGGCGCTCTGGAGCTAGGAGGTCAGAAGCCCAACCCTGAAAGTGTTACAGATGTGGGAGCAAGGGGCACCTGAAAAAGGAGTGTCCCTGTGTAGATGGACAAAAAGAGCCTTACCAAGAGGCAAGGACTGAGGCAAGGGCCCAGGGAGCCCCACACAGTAAGCAGTTAGGGTTGGAGAAGGACCTGTTTTTGATGTAGGGAGAAGGGCCATATAAAGCGATATTGCCCCTACAGATAAAAGAGAGACTGGCAAGAAAAAGGCAAGGGCCTGAGAAAACAAAAGAAAGAAGAAACAGATGCCCATAATGAGTCTATAGATGTTGTGGCAAAAAACCAAGAGGCAGTTGAGACCTGGGGGGAGGAGAGAGATACCCAGAGAGGAAGCTGAACCATGCAGGAATTAACACCGAGATCAACCTCAAGACAGTGGGCGTGGCATAGGCCAATGGGGCAGTGAACAGAAAGACTGCCTGGATCACTCTGGGAATGACAGAGAATTGAAGGACTGTATCTTGGAAGGGGGAATGCTGAGTGACCTGGCCAGAGGGTTGAGTCACAAAGAAGATGCTGCAGTTCCTGAATGAGAGAGGAGCTGCAGAGCAGAGAGATGGGGTGATGGTATACAACCATGGGAAGGGGTGTTGACCTCGAGCTAATCCTCAGAGTGACCAGAAGGAGGCACCAGACAAGTGGTGAGAGGAGCATCCTGTGACAGCTTCTCCTGCAAATTCCTTCAAATTTCTGAATTTAGTTAGGCCACTTCTGAAATTGGGCTAGTAAGATGTCGAGACCTACAGATAATAATCATTAAGCATCTGCAAAGCAATAATTATTAGCCATACTTCCCAGAAGGGTAACACAAACAGAGAAGTTCAATTACTTGGAATGGATGCACAATGGCCTACTTTGTTGGGCATTGGTTGTGGCACTAAAAGACCTGAACTCCAATCCTGGAACTGTGACTTACTTTACTGTTACCATTTATAGCACTGATAGTAGTGTTTTGGCTAACTGAGTTATGCGGTAAATATGCATATCTTGTCAGGTGTATTGAATGAGTTTGGTCTCCACAACAGATATTACTAGCTTGCCTAATGTCTCTTACACTTCTAATGTAATAATAATCTGCTGGTCTGTCCAGCCAGTTTATTTAAAAATTCAATTAACTGATCTTACTTTTGTATATGCAAATGATCGAACATAAGCTACTTGCCTTTACTTTCAAAGCCCTTCACTACCTATCCCCAATTTATCATCTCTCTCATTCATTATTGAAAGGTCGGCTCCTGCTTCCAATCAGCCCATAATCCCCATCTCCATCCTTTCTGCTTTCTTCCATGCTGCCCCTCATCTGTGGGCGAACTTCCCCGTAAGCATCATCAAAACTAACACATTATCTTCCTTCAAAACCCTTGTTAAAACTCTCCTTTTCCATAAGACCTACAAAACACTTGACAAGAGCTAGGCTGCTGGTGTGCTGAGTTCACTGCGTGTCACGTGGACCAATATTGTCTCATTGTTTCCTTCTACTTTCTCATTGGTCTGTCTGTATTCATCTGTTGTTTCTTGTCTTATGTTTACATTATAAGCTCTTTGGAGTAGGGACTGTGTTTTCATTCTGTTTGTCCAGGGCCTAGCACAATGAGATCTTGGTCCATGAGTGGGGCTCCTAGGCACTATGGTTACAAATAAATAATAATAAAAAGGGTCACAGGGTGTGACAGGCTCCCCTGGGTACAACCTGGACTATGGGACTGCTGAGCCCTCCAAATGCACCACCTTGGGATACACCCAACTGTGTTACATGAATGACCTCCAAGATACTCATGAACCATCAAGAGGGAGGCTCCAGCCAGTTTTCCCTCAGCTCTCCAGCCTTGCACCCCGGAACTGTACCACCTGGCCAGTGTAAGTTCATTAAGTAGTTCACCACTCCCTCAATGTGGAATGGACGCACATTGAGGGAGTGTAAACTGAGCTGAGATTTCCCAAGCATTTCAACCAAAACACATTGTTTTAGGTAAAATATAAAACATGTTTATTAACAACAGAAAGATAGATTTTCAGTGATTATGAGTAGCAACTGTAGAGATCAAAGTTGGTTACCTAAGAAATAAAAATAAATGTGAAGTCTAAGTTCTACAAACTCAACAGGATTAGAATCAAGCAGTGTCTCACCCTGACAGATGGTACAAGCAGGTTACAGATCCTCAATGACTCCATTTCTAGCCTGGGGCCACCCTTTCCCTGTTCAAAGTCTTTGTCCTCCAGAATGATGTTCCTCCAGGTGTTGAGGAGGGGAGAGAGAGGCAAAGTGGTGATGTCACTTCCTCCTTTTATATTTCCTTCCAACTTGCTGGAAAGATAGTTGCTGTGACATGGGGATCAGGCAGTTCCCATTGGTCAAGCAGTCTCCATTGCATAAGTACTGTCTCTGAGAAGTCTCTGGGATGGCTGTTTGAAGAGTGAATTCCCTTTAATGGGCCATCAGCACATCTGGCTGGTCCTTTGTTGCAATTGAAAGGTTGGCTGTGGGCATCTCCCAACCTCAACATATTTCAGTAACACATATAGCAATGATTCATAACTTCACAAACAATGATAGCACATACAATCCAACAGGATATTAATGTTCAACAGATCACGACTTTTAAAATGACACCTCACAAGGCATATTTTGTACAAAACATATCATAATTATATGACAGGGGTGAATACGGGGCTTCCAGGGTGCTATTTTGAGGTACAGCGTGTCCAAGAGAGATGGTAAAAACCTGGGATACTCCAAAACCTAAAGACTTTGTGTCAAAAACTATCTAGTGTTGTTAATTGACAGCAGTGGTTTGTCTATCACATCATTTACAAAACCCAGGCACTTAAAAGCAAGGAAATGAATAGTTAAGGACATTCTGAATCTTATACTGCTAATATACTATACTAATGGACAATTGGACCCTGATGCTCTGTTTTGTTGATCCCCTTTGTACCTTAAAACCAGCTAAACCAGCCATTGTAAATACCTCCAGAGTGGGGAGGTTCCCCACATGTTATAGAGGTGGCAGCAGGGCCAGCACTAAGCATAAGCGGACAGTAAACAATTGCTTAGTGGCTCGTGCACCTCAAGTGGCCCCCATTTGCTTTTTATTATAAGAACTTGCCTGTTTTAGTATGGGGGTGGTGGTAATATTCCTGCTTAGGGCCCTCAGTGGGATAGCACCGGTTCTGGCTGGCAGAGTGGCTCTCTGTTATCTCTTCCTTGAACCCCTTGGCAGAAAGGTGTGGTGCGGTGTGGCTGGGCAGATTGGATGCCAGAACAGCCCTAGTTTTCTCCAGGGACAAAACTGTCCAGTCCCATAATCCAAGTGGTCATTGTTCTTATCCACTGATTTAGTCCCAGATCCAGCAATGAGATCTGCATTGGCACACAAGTCCACCAATTTGGATCCAAGGTTGGTACCATGGGTGCCAGCCCAGGCCCTGGGGAGTGACAGTGGAGAAGGCAATGCCTTTCCCAAGATTCCAGTGGAGGAGTGGGGATGGACTCTCCCTCTGCTGAGAGAGAGAGACATTGAGATACAGCCCTGAATAGCCTGAGTGGCCTGGAGCCAGCAGTCATGGCTGACGGCTCCAAAACAGAACTGTTAGTCAAAGAGGAGGATCCCACTAGGGCAAGGAATCCTCTTGGCAATCAGCAGGGAGAGGGGAGAATACAAATTTACCCCCAATCTGTGGCTGGTTTTTAAAACATGTCTTGAAAGCAAATATAGTTCTTCCTTTCTGAATTAGAGAAGGATTAATCATTATAGACAAGAATGGTGGGGAAACAATAGGAAAAATCATAGCTTTATACCTGCAGGGGTGTATGTGGTTCTTTAAAGAAGCTAAGTAATAGGTGATTAAAGAAGGGCTTGTTCTATGAGAAAATTCAATCTACAAAGACAGACCAAAAAAGAGAGGTTGTTTTATTTCTTTGGGCAATATCTGGCCACTAGGTGTCATCCCTTACCCATAGGAAGAACAGTTTAACATTATTGTTCTCATATAAAAATGTAGTAAAGATTAAGGCACTTCCAGGGACCACAGCAATTAGGAATATGCAGAATGAAGAACCAATAAAGGTTAGATGGGCACAAACCAACACCCTGGATTGGAGGAGTCTCCCCTTCAATTCTTGGGGAGTTCAGTTCCAGACTTAGCAAGTTGGGCCTATCTCTAATAAATTAATTTAAACAACCCTTTATTCTATTATTAGTATTATTATTTATAATACATTAACTTTCAGAGGGCCCCATCAAGTTTGGGGCCCAATTTTGGTAATACTGTACAAATACATAGTAAGAGACAGCACATGACCCACACAGTTTAGAAGACTCTAGAATAAAGGATGGGAAACAGTTTTCTTGTTCCAGGAAAATTTTTGAATTTCTCAGAACAGAACAAAAAGTCAAAATCTTGAAATTCTTCTCATACTGATAATCCAAAATAAACAAACAAATAAATAAAATACCTCGGGTGAATCAAAATTTTGTTTTAGATAATTTCAAAAGTTTTTTTAAATTTTATTATAGATTAAATGAAAAAAACATTTTGAACCAAAAAAAGTTTTGAGTTTTTTCATTTCAGCAATGTTAAAATGGGATGTTTTGACAATTTTGAAAATTTTCCAGCTTGTTTTCAAAATGACACACCCACCAAAACTGACCCTTTCCTGGGAACAGTTTTGGTTCCAATAAATTTGGAATTTTCTGACCAAAAAAAGTTTTGTTTAAAAATTCCTGACTAGCTCTACTCTAGAGCACATGCTTCCATTTAACAACGAGATTAAAAAGCAATTCCCTAAAATCTGCTGGGAGATAAAGTCAGAAATGTTGGTATCTTTTGGATAATGGGGGACAGAACAGTGAAAGTATCAGAGGGGTAGCCGTGTTAGTCTGGTTCTGTAGAGGCAGCAAAGAATCCTGTGGCACCTTATAGACTAACAGACGTTTTGCAGCATGAGCTTTCGTGGGTGAATACCCACTTCTTCGGATGCAAGCAGTGGAAATTTCCAGTGGCAGGTGTGTATATATAAGCAAGCAAGAAGCAAGCTAGAGATAACGAGGTTAAATCAATCAGGGAGGATGAGGCCCTGTTCCAGCAGCTGAGGTGTGAAAACCAAGGGAGGAGAAACTGGTTCTGTAATTGGCAAGCCATTCACAGTCTTTGTTTAGTCCTAAACTGATGGTGTTAAATTTGCAGATGAACTGGAGCTCAGCAGTTTCTCTTTGAAGTCTGGTCCTAAAGTTTTTTTGCTGTAGGATGGCCACCTTAAAATCTGCTATTGTGTGGCCAGGGAGGTTGAAGTGTTCTCCTACAGGTTTTTGTATATTGCCATTCCTAATGTCTGATTTGTGTCCATTTATCCTTAAAGGATAAAGCTCATGCTGCAAAACGTCTAGTCTATAAGGTGCCACAGGATTCTTTGCTGCCTCTACAGAACAGTGAAAGGTATCTCATCCAGAAAAAACATTGTGTCAGACTTTCAAAAGAGTTCAGCACCCAATGGATCTCATTTTAGGCACTTACATTAGGTGGCCAGTGTTTTCAGAAAAAAATATATTCCTGCCAACTAACCCTATGTAAACAACATCTTTATTTGTTGTTGCAGGCTTCAGAAACTCTATTAGTTTACTCAGTCCAACTGAAACACAGACATTTTTTTCCATTTGCCATGGTTAATAGAGGGCCATACACTGTAAACCGTAGTTTTACACCCTGGATAGCATTTACTCACACAAACAGTCCCGCTGATTACAATGGGATTATTTGGGTGAGTAAATGCCTTACTCACTATGAGTGTTGCAGAATCACCAGTAGGAAACTCAAAAAATCCGCTGTAATTTTTGATAATCTCCTTCAACTCTGCTGTATTTTCCAAGTAGTGAGCAAGGTCAGTTTTACACACAGAATATCAAATCACTACTGGTTGTTTTTTTTTTTGGGGGGGGGGGGGGGGGCTCTTGTCTCTGATCAGGGTGCCATTTTAGTTTGGGAAAGAGAGAATTGTCCCTTTGTGTCCAGTTCACAGGGGAACTATTCTCGTAGTGCATTTCTATTCTGGAAAGTGCCTATGTAAAAATGGCATCTTCGTACACAGAATTTATTCATAGTCTTATCTGCTGGTGATAAAAATAGCTTTTTCACTGCTTTTTTTACTCCTGGTAGTCTGCAGCAGCAGAACAGCTAAGAGTGAGCTGGGCGGCCAGAGAGCAGTGGCTGTTGGCCAGGTGCCCAGCTCTGGAGGCAGCACCCCACCAACAGCAGCACAAAAGTAAGCGTGACAACACCATATCATATGCCACCCTTACTTCTGCGCTGCTACCTTCAGAGCTGGGCGGCCAGAGAGCGGCGGCTTCTCACTGAGGGCCCAGCTCTGCAGGCAGCAGCACAGAAGTAAGGATGCCAATACCATACCATGCCATTCTTACTTCTGCGCTGCTGCTGGCGACTCCTCTGCCTTCAGAGCTGGGGTCCCAGCCAGCAGTAACCGCTTTCCAGCTGCCCAGCTCTGAAGGCAACGCTGCCACCACCAGCCGCGCAGAAATAACAGTAGCAGTACCACAACTCCCCCCTACAATAACCTTGTGACCACCTACAACTCCTTTGTGGATCAGGACCCCTACAATTACAACCCGTGAAATTTCAGATTTAAATAGTTGAAATCATGAAATTTGCGATTTTTAAAATCATATGACCATGAAATTGACCAAAATGGACAGTGAATTTGGTAGGGCCTTACCCATGGGAGTTCTTTACCTCACCAAAGCATTTGTACAATAGCTCCTGTGACTCTGTTCCCTGCTGTATGTGTAACAGCAAGACTTTAGGAATGGCACATTTTCCTTAACCCAGAGGAAGAGCTCTTTATAGGCTGATCATCCTCACTTTAGAAATATTGCATAGTAAGACCGAATTTCATTGCTGAAAAAGGAAATGAGTTTGTCAGGTAGGTGCAGTACAGCCATGGAAGAGAGGAAAAATGAGGAGGAGTCAGAACTTTGTTTTTTCCTTTTTCTTAAATCATAGCAACAGGCTTGCAGGGAAGAGATGAGACAAAACAAGCATAAGCCCATTAGCGTGCAGGTAGCAAGTAAATAAGCTCCATCAAGAGTCTTGTTATAGTCATGTTCATGATGAAGTGCTGATAACCTATATTTTCCTACCTATAAAAGAATATTAAGTTCAGATTCCTTCTGATGCAGCACTGAAGATTGCAAAATAATCCTCCCAAGCTACCCACCCCTCCCCCGCCGCTCCCCACACACACTAAATAAAGATTTCTGGAGTAACCAACACACTAGATCCACCGTGCCACTGTTGGAAAAGATAATGCAGCAGGCTGCACTTTCTGTGTCCAGTCCACACTGCTACTGGTCAGGAAAAGAGAGGTGTTCACTGCCCTGCATCCTGCCTGCCCCCTTTGACTTGGCTTGTGCCTTTCATCTGATCTGTGCACTATCAACCCTGCAGCCCTCCCACCCTCTGAACTTTTGATAATCTTTCTGCAGAGCCCAGCCGTTCTTATACCTTCTCTTCTTGTGTCCTGACCATGGTGACATGGGTTCAAAGTTAACTCCTGAACTTCCATTTTTAACCTAAACCTTTAAACCCGAGTATTGCAGCCTATATTGTACAATATACCTGCTGTTTGGAGATATCTGCAGGATGACCAAGGACATTTCAAGCTTTAATTCTCATTACCCTGCCTTTGATTGTTGTAAGGTTTGGGGTTATTTAAATTTATCAGTGAATAATACCAGATAGACAGACTGAAAATCAAGGATCCTCTATTTATCCACTGTACAAGAGCAGCAATACCAGCTTTCCTTATACTGCCTGATCAACACGACTCAGCTGTGACCTCCAGCAACCGTTTAAGGCTGAGAAAGTAGCTCAGTCTCCATTCAGTTCTTGGCCTCTCTGCTGAGACTACCGCCAAGAGTACCAATTGTTGTGATGATGCTTGTAATGTAGGCAGATGCCTACTAGAAACTCAGCTGAACCCCCCAATTCACTTAATACAGGGCTTCTGAGAGAACTTTAGGTCACTTCCATCCTCCGGGTGATTTACCTCAGAGATGCTGTGTCCCATTACCAAGCTTCTGAAGGGCTTCATATTCTACAACCTTAGTATTTTATAACAAGTACTTGCCTATATCTTCAGCAACAAAGAAACTGTTATTTATCCTGATAGCAGGTATGATGTACTATACAGATAAGTGAGTGAGGCTACGCCTTTATTGTAAAAGGGGTATATTTTTACACTGAGACAGTGCTCTCTCGGTATAAAATCCTAGTAGAGACAAGGCCCAGTAGTTTTCGGCTTGATGAAACTAGTCAGGGTTGATCTTGATTAGCTACATCAGGTAAACACTACCTGTGTCTCCACTAGGCTTTTACAGTTAGATAGGCATCATTATGTAAAAACACACCTTTTTTTTAAAGTGAAGACAAAGCCTGAATCAAAAACCAGCCCATCTTGCTCAGTACTGTGTGAACTGTCTTGGTTTTTAAGATAATTAGAGGTTTTTAAGGCCTAGCTTGACAAAGCCCTGGCTGGGATGATTTAGTTGGGGATTGGTCCTGCTTTGAGCAGGGGGTTGGACTAGATGACCTTCTGAGGTCCCTTCCAACCCTGATATTCTATGATTCTATGATACATTGCCTTCTTACCATAGGAAAATGATCTCCAAAGTCTGTGCATGTACATCATGATACAGAAGTGTTTTCTGAAAAGCACACAGCAAAAACAAAATCAGGTTAGCAATGACCTTTCTATAAAGGCAAAAAGCATATCTGTTTGTTTCAATTTGCATTTCACACCTTGCTAGCAGCAACTCTTCTATCTTTTTGTGTGTTAGCTGAGCTGGCAATCCAGATATCTGACACTGGAAACCAACATAATTTTCCAAAGTACAGAATTTAACAGACTGTCAAAAAAAAATCATTTTGACCTCCTGCTGATAAATGTGGAGTTAATGTCTCCTATCAATAAAGAACTGCTAACATGTTGAAAATATGATGTTGATGCCTTGACTGTGGTGCAAATGAACTAGCACCAGAGCAAGAGAATTGTCGTCGTGTGTTGAGCACCTCATAATTTTGCTGTCAGTTGAAGAGCTAAGATTACTACCAGCAGCTTATAATACACAATGAAAAGAATAGGAAGAATGAAGTTGTAAAGGGAAAAACAAGCAGATGTGTGCAATAAGACAGGGAAGAAAGATGATAATTAAGTACCAGTTCTGATCACTGCATTAACCATTAAGGGCCTGACTAAAGATAGTTGATGTTAACTGGAGCCTTTCCATTGAAATGAAGATAAAGGAAATTATTTATGAATGAACCACTATGCTTTGTTCTATCCCACAAAATATAATATGATGATGTGCTTGTGCTTTGAGAACTTGTGTGCATTATAGTGACAATAAAGACTGCCGAGTGACTGGGGGAAAGCATTTTCTGAAAATAGTCAATCAAATGCATGAGTGAATTTTGAATCCAGGGCAGTAATCCTTTCGTATTTGTTTTCAGTGAACATTTGAACACTAGAGCCTCTAGTACTGAAAGCAAATTTTTTATTGTAAAATTTGCAATTCACATTGTGTTGGTTTGGATGATTTATGTAATAATCAGGGAACCGAAATACTGCCATGTAACTGACCGACACCATACAAATTGTGGCTATTACACTCAAACAAATTAAAAATTCGCCACATTGGTCACGTCCATAAGTCATATGGTATTGTTTCTGTTCTTTGATTGGATGACTTATGTAACTAAGAACAAACAGTGGAATGGAGATTGTAAATTGCAACTATATGTTCACACATGGCAGTCTGCAATCCATCAATTATTTTCTGAAGAAATTTGTGAACAATTTTTAATAAATTCAAAAAGTTTCTGATCTGTCTGTGGATGATAATTTACAAACAGAAAAAAATATATAAAATGAGTAGAATAACTTATTCATTACACATGTTAAAATCAGCTCTAATAATAAGGCTTTATTTCATATTGGTCCTTGCACCGGAGCTTTTGCCTTTGAAGTGTTTTCCTCCTGTAGGGTTCTTAGCGAAATACTCCTTTGGAATCTTGCTCCAGCTGAAGTCAGTGGTGAAACTCCCATTGACTTCAGTGCAGCAGGATCAAGCTCTCCAGGGCTAGCCTTGCACTTTGGTCCCCTGTGGGACAAGAGGGTGAAGGCACTTCCTCTCTTTCCTTTCCAAGCAAGTAAAAAGGCAGCATCTCTTCTACTTTCCAAACCAGCTGGCCACAAATGCTGCAGTGAGCAGCATGCTTTAGTTACATGCACATGCTGCTCCTGAGCAAAGGAGCAATATGGCTGTCCATCGTGTGTTCTCTTGTTGCTGTATAGTCCAATCTGCAAGGAGCAAGTTTACAAACAGATGTCACATAGGAATGCGTAGGCTCCCACTGAAGACTTGGAATGACCCTTGGCCCTTTTTCTCTCTGTTTTTCATATGTCTTTCTCAAAAAGTTTACAGCCTTTTATTGATGATAGTTCTCCATCCAGGTCTGTCCTTGGCTGTGTTTTCAAAGATATTCATATTATTCATATTAGCTGCATGACTTTAGAGTTTGCTTAAGAGTGTCTTTGAAGTGTTTACATTGGCCATTCTTCTTGTGCTCTCTGAGTTTCAGCTCACCAGAGAGGATTTTTTCATTATTCTGTCTTCACTAGGGCTGTCAAGCGATTAAAAAAAATTAATCACGATTAATCACGCTGTTAAACAATAATAGAATATCATTTATTTCAATATTTTTGGATGTTTTCTACAATTTCAAATATATTGATTTCAGTTACAACACAATACAAAGTGTACACTGCTTGCTTTATATTATTTTTATTACAAATATTGCACTTTAAAAATGATAAAAGGAATAGTATTTTTCAATTCACCTCATACAAATGCTGTAGTGCAATCTCTTTATCATGAAAGTGCAACTTACAAATGTAGGGTTTTTTTTGTTACCTAACTGCACTCAAAAACAAAACAATGTAAAACTTAAGAGCCTACAAGTCCACTCAGTCCTAGTTCTTGTTCAGCCAATCGCTCAAACAAGTTTGTTTACATTTATGGGAGATAATGCTGCCCACTTCTTATTTACAATGTCACCTGAAAGTGAGAAGAGGCATTTGCATGGCACTTTTGCAGCTGGCATTGCAAAGTATTTATATGCCAGATATGCTAAACTTGTGTATGCCCCTTTATGCTTCTGCCACCATTCCATGCTGATGATGCTTGTTAAAATGTAGAAAAACATCCAAAAATATTTAATAGATTTCAATTGGTATTCTATTGTTTAACAGTGTGATTAAAACTGTGATTAATAGCGATTAATTTTTTGAATCACGATTGATTTTTTGAGTTAATGGCATGAATTAATTACGATTAATTGATAGCTCTAATCTTCACCTGTTCTGATAACATGACCTGTTCACATAAATTGAGCTTTGATAATCATTGTCTTGATGCTGGTTGTTTTGCCTGTATCAGGGATGTTAATGTTTGACCCTTTGTCTTGTCAGCGGATCTTCTGAATAGAGCAAAGGCAGCACATGTGAAATTTTTCAAGTTGCTTGATATATCTGTAGTAAACTGTCCATGTTTCACTCCCATGTAAAAGGAATGATATCATTGCTGCACTGTATATCATAAGTTTTGTTGACAGTTTGATGTTATGCTGGTTGAATGTCCTATGGTGAAGTCCTCTGAAAGCCTGGCTTTCCTTTCATGTTCTGTGTGATATTTCTTGAGCCAGGGAACCATTACTTCAGGTGGTACCAGGGGCGGCTCTACAAATTCGGCCGCCCCAAGCAGTCATGCCCGGGAGGCGCCCCCGAGCCGCGGGAGCAGCGGACCTCCCGCGGGCATGACTGCGGAGGGTCCGCTGGTCGCGCGGCTCGGCTGGACCTCCCGCAGCTGCGGGTGGTTCGCTGGTCCGGCGGCTCCGCTGGAGCTGCCGCAGTCATGCCTGCGGGAGGTCCAGCCGAGCCGCGGGACCAGCGAACCGTCCGCAGTCATGCCTGCGGCAGGTCCGCTGCTCCCGGGGCTCCGGTGGACCTCCCGCAGGCATGACTGCGGCAGGTCCGCCGGCCCAGCCTGCCGCCCCCCCGGGAAAGGGCCGCCCCAGGCGGGTGCTTGCCCCGCTGGGCTCTGGAGCCGGCCCTGGGTGGTACTGCCAAGATATGTAGAGTGATTGATGTTCTTTAGTTTTTTACCATAGATGGTGATGTTTGGCTCAGTGGTAATGATTGATGAGGGTGTTTTGGAAGAAGATTCTAGTTTTTTCTAGGTGAGTCCAAACTGTTTAATTGCCTCTGAGAACCTGTCAAGGATAAGCTGTAGGTCACTTTCACTATGACTAGGAAGAGTGCAATCATATGCAAAAAGGGCATATGAGTTCCTCAAGGACTTCTGTCTTTGCAGTAAGCTTTCAGAGATAGAATGCTTTTCAAACAGTTCTGCAGATGTCCTTTTGAAGATTGTCAATTGCGTAATTCAGAACAGCTGCAAAGAAGAGACAAAAGAGGACTAGTGCACTTTTTGTGCAGGATCCGTGTCCAGAACCGTTCCCTACAACTAGTGCAGCTCCTTTAGGTAAAGTTGGATTTTGCCTAGAACAGTGGTTTTCAATCTGTGGTCTAAGATTTACACCTCCATTTGAAATTTTTAAGGGTCCACAAATGAAAAAAGGCTAAAAACCACTGGCCTAGAAGCTCTGTATCACACTTGGTACAATGATGTCATTTCGCACCAAACTAATGATTTGTTGGCATTGAGTATTTGAAAATGAGGTTTGAAATTACAGCCTGTAGGATCTATGCTCTGAAAGAAGACTAATTTGATTGCCTTTCAAGGAGGTAAAATCTGCATAAGCAACATACACATACATACTATTGGAAATATTACACTAGTACGAGAGAAACGTTTTTGGTGATAATGCGATTGCACATTATTTGTGTTGTACCTGAAAGGAGGCAAATGGAACAACAAAAATTAGTAAAAAGTAGTGGTTTTAAAAAAAATAATTTCCTAAAGTTTACTGGTAACATTTATGCATCTGAGATAACTAGAGTAATTTCAACTTCATCATTGTTAGTTGGCTATGCTGTACTGTCTGATGTTATTCAGGACCCAGCTGCAGACAGGCTGGAAAATAGGAATTCCAGTTTGCCAGTAAATTCCTATTACATCACAATACTGTGATATGAAATTATTTTATAAATTTGGTTCCAGCTGTAAGAAGGAAATAAGATGCAAACCCACAAAAGAGGGGGAAAGTTTCACATTAATGTGCTGGGATTTATGTACATAAATTACCATGCACTAAGACAAAGGTATGTTACTAATAGTAAGCATGTGCTCTTTTTACGGTTACCCTTTTCTCTTCTCATTCTGTTGCTTTCCTTACAGTTTGTTACTTCCACTCATTGAGTTACATCTAAAATTAGTTTCTAAGTTCCTCAGGGAAGGATCATCTCTCTCTCTTTGTTCGGTAACACATCTAGAACAACTTTGGATGCTTTAGAAATGATAAGAGAAGGTTACTCACCTTGTGCAGTAACTGAGGTTCTTCAAGATGTGTGTCCCTGTGGGTGCTCCACTCCTGGTGATGGTGTGTCCCTGAGCCTTCACTTGGAGAGTTTTGCAGCAGTGCCCATATGGGTCGCACATGCGTGGTGCCTGCCTCACGTGCCGTTGGTGCTTGACGTTTCGCACATGTGACCCAGACTCCTCAGTCCCTTCTCTACCACAGAGCTTGCTTCAGACTTTGAGGTAGAAGGGAGAGGGGTGGGTAGTGGAGCACACATAGGGACACACATCTCGAAGAACCTCAGTTACTGCACAAGGTGAGTAACCTTCTCTTCTTCTTCTTTGAGAGCTGTCCCTGTGGGTGCTCCACTGCAGGTGACTGTAGATGAGTGCCATCTTAGGATGGTAGGGGCTTTGGAGTTGGTAAGATTACTGTGGATAATACCACTAGGCCAAGCCGAGTATCTACTTTAGGGCCTTGTGTGATTGCATAATGTTTGGCAAAGGTGTGTTCAGAGGCCCAGGTAGCGGCTTAGCATATATTGATAAGGGGAATGTTGTTTAGGAATGGTGTGCCTGATTGCTGATTGTGGTTATGCGCCTTTTAATTGATAACATAGGTGAATGCATCCAGATATCCATTTAGAGAGTCTCTGCATGGATATGGAGGTACCTTTGGAGTGTTCAGAGATAGATACAAAGAGTTTTGCTGAAACTCTAAATGGCTTTCTGTCCAAGTAGAAAGCCAGTGCTTTTTTAACATCCAGGGTGTGCATCGTAGCTTTGAACGAGTTCTTGTGTGGTTTAGGAAAGAAATTTGGATGCTGTGTAGGTTGGTTAACGTGGACAGACGAGTGTACTTTGGGTAGGAATTTAGGATGGGTACATAATTTGACTTTATCCTTAAAAAAGATTGCATATGGTGGGTCTGCCATGAGCACCCCAATTTCTACCATGTCTTGCTGATGTGATCGCTACTAGGAATGACACCTTCATGGACAGGTGTAAGAAAGAGCAGGT